>NW_026558098.1:3728464-3978857 GCF_026930045.1 Uloborus diversus | reverse complement strand
AGAGCTTTCTCTTAGGTACAAAACCCAGAAAGAAAGAATTCAATTGGACACAGATTTAGCCAAAGCTTAAACAAAAAGAAAAAATCTTTCTTCCTTTGTTTATTTTTACCTTTTTTGTCTTGTTGACATCCCCCCCCCCCAAATTTTTTCTATTTATCTTTTTTTCCTTTTTTAGAATATTTTTTGTTTCTGTTTATTTTATTTCATGGTTTTCCATTCAGCTTTTCCTTTCTTGCAGTTCACGGTTACTGTCATTTTCTTTTCTTTTTGTTTAAGCTTCGGCTTAATCTCTGTCCAATTGAATTCTTTCTTTCTGGGTTTCGTACCTAAGAGAAAGCTCTTGGCCTTTGCTTGCATTCCTATTGGTTCCTGATCGGTTTATAACTTTGTCATTGGTGTTTGGCTAATCCGCTGTTTTTATCTTTTAAGCTGCATGCTTATCTGCTCTCGGCTTTTGTCGGATGTCTTTTCATCCATAAGCTCATTATTTTTTGCATTGAAAAAGGTGTTCCCTGTAACGCCAAAACACGTGTCTGCTGTAACTGGCAAATTTGTGCTTTTTCTAACTTCGGTTGTCTTACTTTACTGTTCAGCGCAAAGGTATTTATTTATCTGATGAACACCACTTGCTTCTTGCAAGATAAAAAGGCAACTGAATAAATACATGGTGAAAATCAAAACATGTTGCTGAAAACCAACAGTTGGAAATGCAGTTACATGTGTGCCAACACCTGATTGGTCAACAGCCAGAAGCTAATTTAAATATCAATGGACTAATCACATGTTGGCTACAGTTAAGATACTTAATTTAAGAAATACTTAATCTAATTTTATATTAATTTTAATAGGTAATTAAATATATTTTTTATTTTATTTATTTATTTATTTATTTATTTTTAACATGAAAGAATACTCTACATTAAAAAGAACTGTTTATGTAATTATTTTGGCATACAATAAAAAAAATTCTCTGTATTTCTTTGTGGGGCATTAATGCTTCCATGATCACAGCTTTATTTCCATGACTGGGATCTTCCTTCACTAATAAACCAGATCATATGTCATCGCCCTGGAATGGCTGAAAGTTTTCAGTGTGAAAGCTTTTGGTTGTGTGTCATTGATGTCCTTAGTGGTTTTGTTCTCACTTTGTCACTTCTCAAAGTTCTTACTGTGCAGTGTTGCCAGATGGGGGGAAATTTCCCCATTTTGGGGAAATCTGCTGCTCTATGGGGAAATGAGTTTTGAGGGGAATTCTTTGGGGGAAAATGTTTTTCTTGGGGAAAACCTGGGAGGAAAAAAAGAATGTTTTTCGTATTTAGATTCGCGTCAAGAAGTAGTAGTTACATTGTTTGTATCTAACAGCGTTGGTTTAGCTTTGCTCAACTTTATGGAATTCGCATTTCGCATTATGTGGAATATTATGCTATGGAATTCGCATCAATGTTCTGCGTGAACAACTAGTTGATACGTGAAACAGGTAAAAATAAGTGTGATGAAGAATGTTCTTAGATAAATATATACAACAATCACAGTTTAAATGTAACATACAGAAGCAGAGTATTAAATTCAAGTAGGAAAAAGAACCAAAAACATTTGGCTATTTCTTATCTCTCGGTCAGGCGCAAGGTCTTTTGGTTCCCCTGTATATTTACAAATAATGCATGATTAATTTCTTGCCAATTGGCTTTCCCACGTTACAGTTCCACGTTAGCATGGTAATTTACTCGTCCATCTTATGATAATTTTGCTGGAGATCCTGACAGACAGAGAGACTTTCAGCTTTATTATTAGTAAAGATAAAGATAAAGCAGCCAAAAAAAAAAAAAAAAAAAAAGCAAAAATGGGAAGAAAAAAAATAGGGGAATTTTATAAAAAAATTTGGCTATTTGGGGAAAAAAAATTTCAAGAGACAAAAATATTGGAGGAAGTCAATTCATTTTATGAAAATATTAGTGGAAAAATAATTTTTGAATTTGGGGAATTTTGTTAGAAAACATCGCTTTTTGGGGAAAAGTTGGAAGGGAATTGGGGAAATCTGGATTTGACCATCTGGCAACACTGTTACTGTGAACTCTAAATTGTGCCAGTTTAATAACTTTATTTCTGGAAAGAGCTCTGGAACCAATCGCAAAAAAAATTCTCCAGTTGCAAAAGCTCGCTCGTTAGCATGCCGAAATGCAGTTTATTACGTATAAATCTGCAATGTTTGGTAAGTTTGGATTTTGAAAGAGGGGAAAATTTTATCTCTGTTTGCATTGCCGCATCCGCGTAAAACCGAAACTCATCCACGTAAAACAAAAAAAGGTGTCAAATCTTAAACCGCGTATAATCGAAACCGTTGTAAAATAAACCCGCTTTAAAACGAGGGTCTACTATATCGATTAGTGAGTTTTCAAACAGATTTTATAATGTTGAGTGTACCCAAACGTTTATCGATGTGCAGTACAACATCATTTTATCCAAACTGACTGGATCAAAGGCCATCCGGATGATCTGGGGCAATATGGAAATAAGCAAAGCTGATGCTTAAATAAAATTAATCCTTATATATGTTGGCCTAGAGCCATTATTTTTTGTTCTTGGAGAAATTCCTAAAGTTTTAGAAGGTTTATAAAAGTTTCCAAAACTTACTTCCTTCTTTTTTTTGGAACTTAGAATGTCAATCCCGTTATTTTACCTACGCTCGAATCGTTTTCCAGAGCCAATATTCCCTGTATGCATAGCATGTGTTTGTTGACCCGCCACGATGATGTGACATCATAGTAAAGGTGTTGAGTAGATTCTTGCTGTATGCATGTGGGAAATAATTTTAAAGATTTTAGTGTTTAATTGTAAACTGGTGTTGAGTTGTTTCATCAATGTAATTTATGCATGCTTTTTGATATGCGTCACACCATCGCGTAGGGAGATAGGGAATGCTATTTAAGTGTGAACTCTCAATCAATCAATCTCTTATTGTTTTACCATGTTGTGACTGCAGTCCGATGTTTTTCTGAGGTGCTGAGATTGTGCCTGGGAGCTGAGTGCTCCAGAGTTCTACGTTGTAGAGTGGATTCTTTTTTGAAAGATGTAGGATGTTTTTCGTTGAGCCCAGCCAGAAATGCGGGCATGTCATGGGTGCAAGACCTTCCGTCTCAGGATGGATCTCCGTCCTGGACAAAATTTCCGAGACGGAGGTCGGGACGATAGAAATTCAATGACTTTCTTCAGTTTTTACTTAAAAAAAGAAAAATTGAGTGATTAAAAAAATATGCTTTAATTACATTGCCGAAGGAGAGTTCCTGAACTCCATCCTTTCGATAATGCATTCAAAAAACGTATAAACGTTATGAAAGATTTTGGATAATTTCGTTTTTAAAGCTTCAATTTCGGGGAGAGTCTAGAGCGCCCCCCCCCCCTTTCTCAAATTTTTTTGAAGGTTGCCTAATATTGTGATTTTGGGGCAATCAGTTTGAAAAAATTGATGTTAGAGAGTCCCTGAACCATTTCTGTCCCTGAACTTTATCAAAATGGCCTACCATTGCGTTTTTTGGACTTCAATTTAAAAACATTTTAGGGGGAAAAACTCCCACAGTCCCCGTTATTGGCGGTTTTTAGGTTTTTGGAATTATGATATCAAAGCGCTTAAATATTACAATCTAAACTAAGTTCGTGTTGTTAGAAAAGTCAAAAGCTTAAAATTGAAATCAGATTCCAAAACTGGCATTGTTAAAATCTACAACATTTACACACATAAATTTTTCCTTAAGCATTGCATGCTTGGGACGAGAGGGGGGGGGGGCTGAAAATATTTTCCGTCTTGAACACATCACCAAACTTGCACCCATGGGGCATGTTCCAGTTGTTGCCTTGAGATGATTTTTTATAAGTGAGGGATTTTCTCTCTAAAATTGAGAGTTTAAATCAAGTCGTTTTTGCTGAGAAAAAGGCCTAGTAAACAGGGCCATTGAAGGTTCACACTCGAGAGCTGGATTGGATGTCCGTTAGATGGATGGATGGTTCCTGTTGTCCAGGAGGACAAGTTTCTTTTTTGAATTCAGCAAGGTGGCATGGAATGGCCACGGACGATTTTAATATTGGATCCAAATTGGGTGGATCGCGCCCTCACATGTTTTCCAAGCTTTTAAGGAAGGAATAGCTTGTTTGGTATGAACTTTTAACTCGTTCTTCTGAACTATTCTGTTTTTGGCATAGGACTCAAGGTTGTACTTGTATTAAACTAGTCATGTGAATTTTACTGGAACTTTCATATTTTAAGAAATGTTTCCTACTGATATTTTTGGGGGGATTTTTTTTATTCATTTGTTGGGGAATGTGAATTTTTATTTACACTTGTTAATATTTCCATGTTTCGACATATTTATTGTTCAATAAAATGTTTGTTTAATTGTTAAATATGTCTGTATGTCCTTTTTTCCCAAGCAGATCATTCCACAAATTTTCAGTTGGGTTTGCTTGCTTAGAACCTGCTTTTAGTTCTTTGAACTTCGGGGTTTTGATTGGGCTATCAGATTGATTTCCCAACAATATATAGAATAGCAGATGTTCGAGTGTTGCACGAGTTTCAACAATGAAACTCGCGCCACGGCATGATAGTTTGAAAATATGTTTTGGTAATGTTTAAAATGCAGGGAAAGGCTTTATTTTGACAAGGCTGATCTCGATCCGGTCACTTGACTGCTGTCATTTCAGGGGAATGAAGGAACGAAAAAAACGGTCAACAATGAACACTACCTACTGGAGTTTAGATTTAACCCACCGGAGTTAGGATTACCATTTCAAATATGAAAATTTTGCCGAACAGGCAATGGTTTTGTTCAAATGTAGAAACAATTTTTAACCGTCATACCTTGAGGGGGCGACTTTCTAGTAATTAAATAGAATCTCATAACTTCTCAACAAAGGATTGGTCCACTGCTATTTGGTTCAAACGTATGTGTTGTTAGAAAATTGCTCAATGATTCTAAGCTTTATCGTTATAGTTCAGCTGCAGTGGCATTAGATAGATTATCATAATTTATTGTACAATCTATGCAAGAGCTGTACATTTTAATCAAAATGAAAGGCGAATGTTTGCCCTACTTGTAGTTACTGTTTTTGCTTAATTAAAATTGGTTTATGTGAACATAAAATTGGCTCTCTCTTTAACGACTTTCAAGGGACCACAAAAAATCGTCTTTAAATAGAGTGTGTCCTTAAATAGAAATTTCTAAAACTACAGTCAGTGGTGATTGTGCTCCGGTATTTTACCGAATTTCCGGTATTTTCGGATGTATTTCCAGTATTTTGATGTCCCAAAATACTGAATTATGTTTTTTTTTTATGCTTTTATCTCCCTGCCTCCACAGTTTTTTTAAGATTATATAATACTCATCAAATATACCTGCAAGAGCCTTAAGATGGACAAATGTCAAGATAATTGGTATAACACCAGCTCAAAAGTAACTTTGTAACTCATTAAAAATTTAATGAAATGTACACACAATATTTTGACTGGGAACTATTTAATACTATGGCAAAGGTGCACTTAAGTAATAGGGGCGAAAGATTATCCCCCCCCCCCCCCCCGTTCTCGCTTTGAAACTTTCAGGTATTTTTAGTGAACTCACAATCACCCCTGTAACAGTGGAGCATCCTAGACCATGGGAAGTCGTCTTTAAATAGAGGAACTCGTTAAATAGAGTGTCGTTAAACAGAGAGCCAACTGTATTTATTTTTACTCCAGATTTGTCTGCATTTTTTATAACATGTGAACTATTCATGTTTATGCGTTAAAAATAATCTTTTACCTTATTGTTTTCCAGTGGAGTCGAATTCTATTCAAGTCAATCCTAATTTTGACCTGAAAGGCTATGTATCTGCATTCAGGAAGTCTGATGTCGATCCTATGGCATATTTCAAGGTTTGTTGCAAGTTTTGTATTTACTTAATACTTGCATTTTTGACAGGATACTGCATCAATTATGCTTTTACTGTGAATAAGCTTTTGAATCAGTTCTCCTTTTTAAGTCATCAAATTGTTTATACATCTCTCTTTCTATGCATCAGGGCAGTGGCGCAGCTATGGATGGGGTTTTGGGGTTGAAACCCCCTCCCTAAACTACAGCTCATTCCTTTTCCCTTGAAAAATCAAGGGGAAGAAACAGTACAGGCCTCCCTCGTATAACATGGTACTTATACAACACGGTTTCAATATAACATGGTACCAAATTTGCGATTATTATAACACGGTTTTGATATTACAAGGTACAAAACTTGAATTTAATACTTCGTGGTTTTGATATAACATGAATGTTATCTTTAAAAAAGATGAAATTTCATTTTTGTTTAATACATGCTGTTAATGTTTGATAAAACTCTAATAAGTTTTTACTTTGTTTTTTATGAAACTCGGTTTCGATATAACACGGTACGCTTTCCCTTGATTTGCATTATTTCTAAGTCTCGTATAGCACGGTTTCAATATAACAAGAAACATGGTTTCGATACAACATGGTACACATTGACATGATTTTTACTGTGTACATGATCAATTAGCGTAAAAAACGAGTTAAAAAGTTATTTTCAGAAAAGTCTCGTATAACACGGTTTTGATACTACCACGGAACGAATTAACCGTGTTCTACAAGGGACGCTTGTATTTGAACTTTTACGAGTGAGATAGTCCATACTTGCCAACTCTCCTGTTTTTAACGGGAGACTCCCGTTTTTTGCTTCCATCTCCCAATTTCCCATTTTTGCAGTTTTTTCAGTCAATTATCGAAAAGTTTCACTTACTTCTCAGTAGATGGCGCCCCTTGCTAGTTATCTACCAACATCAGGGAATAAGAATTTTTCCAATTGATAACTCATTTAGTACAAATTTATTTTTTGGAAGCTTTCCACTTTGCATGTGCAACAAAGCACATGCTTTGCCGAAAATTGCACCAGATTTCAATCTTTTTGCATCTTGAAAATATTTCAATTATTTTGAAACTTTGAGGTTGTTTTTACATGTGCTACCCTATACCTATTTATTTTATTTTTTATTTTCATGATATAGTGATTTTTTTTTTTTGGATTTTAGATATATCTTACTGCTCATTGATCGGGAAGCAATCACAAATTACTCTAAAAATTCTTAAACATACAAGTAATGTTTGTGATCTCTTTCTAGTATAAGATGGCCTAAATTGATCTTAATAAGAGGATCTTGTTCCTTGAGCACTTCCAGTGCTGCACAAATCATACTTAGAAAAATGTAAACAAGGACGCCCACCACACCAGATTTTTTGTAACGCCCTCCTAATTCTCATCAAAAGATCAAGGCAGTTATTAGCTAGCATTTGACATTCATACTGTCAGAAGAGGAGTTTTTATATGGATCTCACCAACAAGTAATCGTCTTAAATTTAAAATTAAAAAAAAAAAAAAACGACTGAGTCGCAAATGTAGAATCAAGAGGGAAATAAGAAAATCCTTCCAAAAGCCTTATACTATTGAATCAATTACAAGTATTTTATTTGTTAACAAGTAGAAACTGGCAACAGATAAAAATTTTAAATCATTGCTTTTAATTTCCTTGTTGGCCAACAATGAATTCGGTTACCAATTGCTGAAGTAAAGGCTTGGCCGTATTTAAAATCTGCTTTAAAAAAGCGTTGTAATTCAAATTGTATATTCGCAACTCCAGCAAACTATAGGAGGCGCTGCAGTCACTGTCTAACGGCGGATGAAAAAACTAAAACAAACGCACGCTGTAACGTATAAATTGCTTCTAAACTTACGAATTGAGAGAAATTTTTGTTTTCATGCATGATTTTTTGTTCTTTATTCACATGAAAAGATTTTCAAAGTCTTGGTTATTCTGATCCATGTTGAAAGAGATTAGAAATCGAAAAGTATTACGAAAGTAAAAAATTAATGCAGAACACACAGTAAGTTCTTCTGAAGCAGCGATTTTCACGATGTTGAATTCGGAATTCATAAATTTTTGGTTCGCTTTCGAACAGCATTTTCATTTTGTACCGTTTTTTCTATACATTAGTACAATATTATGTCCAGTTTCGTAACATTTCTGGCATTTGTTGACATTTTTGTCACATAGTGCACATACGTGACAGACTGTCAAGAGTAACATTTAACACCAGATAATTTATTTCTATGACTATATGATTGGATATCAAAAGAAATCATCATGCATTTAATTCATTCGTCATGGAAATGATTTAACTGATATGCGAAATCTTATCAAGATAAATTATTCTTTCACACAATTTTAAAACAGATTTTTGGCGAAACTCTTCCACCGATAATGACAGCTTTTGGAGAGCAATAAAGTTAAGTTGGCGCGATATTTTAGCGATAAAAATTCCAAACTATTATTTTTTAATTGTTCAAATTCTTAATGTTCTTTCTGGATTTTTCAATCTGGTTCTGCGATAAATATTTTCAAGAAAATTTATTTGCATACTGTCTATTTCAGTAGGAATACTGTAGTAACAAAGGTTATTTAAATCATTTATGTGGAATTAGGTTAAGGAAAAGTGTCCAGTCAATGTTGTTAAGTTCGTTTTTTTTTTCATCGAATTGAAAAACTGATATTCATTCAAATTCACTCAGAACAAGATAAATAAAATGTGTACTCACAGTTTATATCAGATATTTTTGATGTTACGCTGTTGTGGATGATGATTCCAAATGATGAATTACGCAAATAATAAAAAAAATACACCTAACAAACTGTTTGTTTTGCCCAAAATGAACACATGGAGCGCAATGTTTTAGTTTTTTCGGCAGTTTTGTAAATATCCGCAAGGTAGCGTATTCGAGCTCTGGAGTTGCGAATAGAATGGAAGTTCCAAGCGCATTCTATCAGATGCCAAAAAAAAAACTCTTTATATTTGGTACTAATTTTTTTTTCAATTTTTAAAATCTGCTTTAAAAAAGCATTGTAATTCAAATTGTATATAGAATGGAAGTTCCAAGCGCATTCTATCAGATGCCAAAAAAAAAATACTCTTGATTTTGGTACTAATTTTTTTAACTTTTAAATACGTTTTCACTGCAAAAATCGCTAAAAACCTTTTGTTTTTAGTTAATATCTTCGTTAATTAATGTCATCTAAAGATGTAGCCTAGCTAAGAACACTCTCGATCAAGTCTCCTTTCAAACAATTTTTTTTTTTGAAATCAGTCCATCTGTTTAGGCGCTACAGTGCCACAGACAGATACACAGATACACAGACACATCAAACTTATCCCCCCATCGTTTGTGTAGCGGGGATTAAAAAATGAAATATAATAAAATTAATGTAATGATAACTGAATGGTGCTTGTTTAGCCACTTTCCTTTTTATTTGTTTCAAAGTTGTAGTATTAATACGAATTATTAATTATCTTTAAGCAAGGGATTTAAATGAATAAATTCCAAGCCACAGAAACTGTTTGATTAAATGTATTGAAAAATAATTTGGCATTTTAGTGAAAGGGAAAGAAAGCAAAAATTTTCGATTTTGAAAACTCTTCCCAGAACACTTTTTCTGGCTGCTCCACTGCATCAGGGTTGTGGGTCATCCTCACAAATATGGTACAAATCATGACTGAGACTCAGGGCTGCAAAAAAGCCGGCTTTTTCAAAAAAAAAAAAAGGCCAGGCTGGCCGGCTTTCATTAAAAAAGCCATTCTTTTGGCTTTTATAAATCACTAGCTGTACCAGACACGCGTTGCTACGCCAACAAAAAAATACATCATTATACTGATTTTCATGACAATCAGTTGAACGGGGCAGAAGTTGCTACTCTGCAGTGCCACCTGGTGGCGAGTGGCTTCAATGAGCACCTTCTCCGTGGGAAAATACATATATATAGCGATTTTCATAATAATCGGTCCAGGTATCGAGTGAAGCCGTGACTATACTCAAATTTTGTACTCACGCAGTTTGCGAGATCAATCCATCGCTAAAAATATCAAAGAGAAAAAGTTTTAAATCCCCCCGTTGCATGAAAAGCCATAAAACAATAAAGAAAGAATTTATTTGTTCAAACTCAAGAAAAATGGCTTCTTATCAATGAGATCTTTCACGCGAATTAATTTCTGCAGCCGATCAAAAGAAAGTGATGAACTTTCAAATGGCATCCTTTCTTCCTTCTCTACCTATTTTAAGGAATGGACTTGTTTTCTCAAATCGTTGACAAATGTCATTTGTTTACGGTCGGTCTATTCCTTAATTGTAAATATGAGCATTTTTATGAACAATCCTCCCCCATGCCCTTGTTTCTGTTTTCAGTAGTGTTTTGGTGTCAACTATAAAAAGTTTAAAGATTTTCCGACTAAGTTTTAAACATTAGCTTAGAAGTAAAATGGAATAAATTGAAAAGTTGATAAAAATATGCAAATCATAAGCCAAATTCATTTTGTCTTTCCATGGAAGCTTTTTTTTTTCTGAGTTTTTCACTTTTGAGAAGTAACTTTTCGGGCTTAGGCTTAACCTTGCAATGCATACTTATTTGATATTACAAAAAGTATGAATGATATGTATGCATGTTTCCGTGAGAGTTCAAAATCTGGTAAATTTTGTTCAGTTTTGGTCTCCTTATCTTAAGAAAGACATTAATGTATTGGAAAGGGTTCAAAGGCGGGCTACAAGGCTAATGAACGGACTTTCTCACTTAGACTATGATTCCAGGCTTAGAAGGCTAAAAATGTACAGTCTTGAGCAAAGAAGAGACCGAGGGGACATGATTCAGTTGTTTAAATTTATTAAAACGAAAGATGTTACGGGGCTGAAGTTTAGCACTCAAAACAGGACAAGGGGTCATTGTTTTAAGCTAAAATGTCGAATTAGCCGGAGAATATCTGCATTCACTTACCAAAGCCAGCAGTAAAAGACCGAAATACTTTCAGTGAATCACCAGTAAAAATCGGCATTCTCCAATTTTGTTCCTTCACAGCAACATATCCAATAAATCGCTGCATACGTGTTGATATTTTGTATTGTCCTAATTATTTTCTTGCAATCTTTTCAGGTTTTGAAATTTGTCATCGAAAATGTTGGCTCTTACTTGCTGGAAAAGGACCAAGAAGGTACATTTTTCCCCCAGAAGTTTTTGATTCATAAATTTTTAATCCCTCTTCTGGGCCTGATTAGCATATGGGGGTGCCTTGGGCCAACTGTTTTCCTGAGTTTGCCGTGGCCAAGGACGGATGCAAGGGAGAGGCGATGGGGGCAATCGCCCCCCCCCCCCCCCTTGAGCGATGTTCAGGAACTTTCTTCGGGATATATTTTTAAAATTAAAGTTCTAAAAACTTCAATTTTATATAATCTTCGATGGTGCTAATGGTAAAGGGAGATCTTTCCCGGAATTCCTCCGGAACCGAAGTCTTGAAAACGCAATCGTAGCCAATCTCTTTTTACTCTTGGGGACCGAACCGAAACTTTCTACAGGATTGTTTTCAAAATTGAAGTTCCAAAACCTCAGTTTAGACCTTAGATGATATTAAGAGATAGGTTCAAGGGCTTACCCTGGATATTTTTCAGAAGAAATACAACGAGTATTTTGAAAAAAAACACAATTATAGGACAATTTTGACGTTGTAAAGAAAAGCGATTACAGTCCTCCGAAAGTTTTTAGAAATTAAAATTTCAAAGAGTAAAAATCGCCCCCTCCTTGAACATTTTCTGGATCCTCCCTTGGCCGTAGCAAACATTATGAACACAAAAAGTCACATGGAACTAGAGATGCCAACTTCAGAGATAGTATAGGGCTCAACTACTATCTCAAAATGGTTTGGTGGGGTGCAGAGCACTTTGCATTTTAATTAAGCAGAAGAAAAGGGAGCAAATGAAGGGGAAAATTTTATCCCCCCTCCCCCCAAAATAATCGACTAGAAAAGGTTCAGTCATGTGGAGGCACCTAAAAGCCAGGGGTCCTAGGCCACGTCCTATTTGGTAATCAGGCCCTGAAATTTTCCAATAATAATCTTCTGTCATTGTAGTAGTCTTGCATCTTGTTCAAGTTAATTCAGTTTAATGGAATGAAACATAAAATGACTCATTGCAGCATTCCAAGGAAGGTTCCTGGCGGAATTGATTCGGCTGGACCCGGCCCTCTTCGACATGTTCCAGAAGAAAATGGTAATGTTAGAATTATTTACTTGAATAATCTCAGTACTTGTCTTTTTATCTAACAGTAACCACTCATGTTGCAGTGCAGTCAGTTCTTCTCAGGGTTCGAAAATATTACGATATTTTCAAAAATATTGAAAACGTACCAAAATATCCGATAAGATATTTTCAAAAATATTGAAAATATATGTATGGGATATTTTGGTACGTATCCGATGTTGTCAATCATCACATTGTCTTCAAAATAGTAAATGCATCCTCAAATCACTCTTTATTTTTTTTAAATTAAGGTTTCTTTCATTAGATAGATTTCTTTCATTAATTTTTCTTTGGTTAGCCAAGATTCATTTTCTTTCGTAGAAGTTTGGTAAGCCCTCATTTGGAGTATGCTGTTCAGCTTTGGTCTCCTTATCTTAAGAAAGACATTAATGTATTGGAAAGGGTTCAAAGGCGGGCTACAAGGCTAATAAATGGACTTTCTCACTTAGACTATGATTCCAGGCTTAGAAGGCTAAAAATGTACAGTCTTGAGCAAAGAAGAGACCGAGGGGACATGATTCAGTTGTTTAAATTTAGCAAAATGAAAGATGTAAATGGATTAAATTGTTGCGCGGAAAGCAGGACGACGGGTCATTGTTTTTAAGCTATTTAAATCTCAGACTAACTTGAAAATTAGGAAAAACTACTACTTTAGCAGGGTAGTGGAACCTTGGAACAGCTTACCGGAAGAGGTGGTCATGAGCAAGGGGGGTGGATAGTTTTAAGAGGGCCATTGATCTTCACTGGGGATTGTAAATGGACTAGGACCAGCCTAGCTGGGCCCAGAGCCTGTTGCTTGTCGTCACTTTTGTATTTGTATTATTTATATCTAATTTCATTTTACATTTTTGCCAATTTCAATGAAGTTAATTTAGCATAGCTGTTTATGATATGAGCATTTATGATAGCTGTTTTACTCATTTTTTTTTCTGATTTACACAGAAATAAAAAAAAAAAATTTGCATTAGTTGGTGGTGCACAGTCATAAGACATTTTCTTTTTTTCTGATCTAGGTTTAATATTTAATTATGCACTTTTAATATGATTTAAAATCGTTACATTACTAGTAATAAAAATAAAAAAGAAATATTATATTGCTTTACTGTATTAATACATCTTAAAAATATAGTGCATAACTTTTTTGATTATTTTCAATAATAAAGGAACAATTACTTTGATTAATATAATTTTTGCATTGAAAATACCGTAGCTGAAAAAATAAATATAGAAAACTAGCTGCGTTGCCCGGCTTTGCCTGGTCTACCTTGAAAAGAAAACCATTGCATCAAGTACATTCAATAACCAGGATTAAATGAAAGAAAAAAAAAAGCATCATGCAAAATTTTCTCGCCAAACAATGACGACAGATACTAAAATACTTTTAAGAAATTAAAATAAAATAATAAAGATGGATTTAAAAGGCATAACCATGAAAACTTAAAATAAGTTTAAGAATTGAAAATGAGAAAGATGGAAATAAACAATGGATAAAAAAAAAACGTTACTGTGGAAACGCAAAATAAAATGATCAAAAACTTGAATAGAGAACAGATTTTTGAGCTTCATTTAATTAGCTTTTAACTTTTTTTCTATTGGAGATACAGGGTTAAACTTTCGACCTTTGGTCGATTTAGATCTGGAGTAAAAATAGCAGATCTTTCCAATGCTATCAAAAAGAAAACTGTGGGACAATTCCTTCACTTTTTATTGATGGATTTAATGAAGAAAGTTGTGCCTAAATTTCGGTTGTCTAAAAAAATGCGAGCTAAAAACGTAAATAACTCCCGCCACAATTAAGTAAGAGGGTTGGAACAAATTACGTAGAACGCGGAAAATTCTTCCCTTTCCAACGATATATGATATTACTATTTGAGAGTAATTTTTCACCCCCATATTCGGGAATTTATGTGAAAATTGGGCCGAAATTGAAATAAAGAAAAGAACTATTCATCGAATTGTTTTCGAACTGGTCTGCAAACCTTCTCAGGACTTAAAGGAACAAACTGTGAAAATTTCAGCAAAATCGGCCGGGTAGTTCTCGAGTTTTGCGAGTTCAAACACACAGACGCTTTTTGGAAACTTCATTTTATACTATGTAAAGATATCAAAATACCATGATATTTTCAATTTTCAAAATAAATATGGGATATATATCGTGATACATATCATGATAAAAATTGATTCATATGTGTCGGCGAACTCTCATTCTACTAATGTTAGCATTTAGCTCAGCAAGATCTGAACATGTCTTAGTGCTCTACTCTGAAATGTAGTACTTGAATATGAATAAATAAATTTTTCAAGTGCTTGAAAACGTTGAAAAACATCAAAAGTGTCTGTAGTGCTTGATTTTTGTGATTTATTTAGAAAAGTTTCATTAAAAAACGCATCAAAAGTTATTTTGGTGCCGGTGTTATTTGAATACTACGAAAATTAGATTTTTTTAATAGAAAATCCAACTATTTTGAGCTTTTTTTTTTTAATCCAGTGTTAAATTCAGTCTATTGGGAGAATTGACTCATTAATTCTTCCACTAACTGAATTTTCAAAATTAATAACTAATTTTACAAAAATCTTTTTTAGAAATTTGCCAACATCAAGCATTTGCTTCGCCGAAAATTGCAGTCAGTGTTTGAGATTTCAATCCTTTTGCATCTTGTAAACTTTTCAATTTTGTTTTGAAATTAGAAGCTATTTTAGCATAATCTACCTTAAATCTGCTTATATTTCGGTAGTTAATTAATTTATTAAGTAATTGACCACAGCAATTGGTACCCATATATTACTGATTGTGCTACATTAGTCTTGGATTTTTATATATTACTTTTTTATTGTTATTTTTATGAGAACTGGTAGAAAATCAAAACTTAGTTTGACTGTGGTAGAAAAGATCATGGTATCCACTAGTCCTTGAAAAGCTCATTTTATCCTTGAAAAGTCCTTAAATCCTCCCCCCCCCCCCTTTGTATGCAGATACATAACTAGAAATCTTTGCAACTATTTTGCAACTGTAGGGAAATTTTGTGCTAATGACTCTTTTAATTAGTTTGACTATTTTTTATTATTACAGTAGAGTTTTGAAAATTCGAGTCTCGAAACTTCGAGCTTTTCTCTACATAGTATAAAATGAAGTCTCCAAAAAGCGTCTGTGTATTTGAACGCGCAAAACTCGAGAACTACCCGGCCGATTTTGCTGAAATTTTCACAGTTTGTTCCTTTAAGTCCTGAGAAGGTTTACAGACCAGTTCGAAAACAACTCGATGAATAGTTCTTTTTTTATTCCAATTTAGGTCCAATTTTCACATAAATTCCCGAATATGGGGGTGAAAAATTACTCTCAAATAGTAATATCATATATCGTTGGAAAGGGAAGAATTTTCCGCGTTCTACGTAATTTGTTCCAACCCTCTTACTTAATTGTGGCGGGAGTTATTTACGTTTTTAGCTCGCATTTTTTTAGACAACCGAAATTTAGGCACAACTTTCTTCATTAAATCCATCAATAAAAAGTGAAGGAGTTGTCCCACAGTTTTCTCTTTGACAGCATTGGAAAGAGCTGTTTTTTTTACTCCAGATCTAACTCGACCTTAGGTCGAAAGTTTAACCTTCTATCTCCATTTGAAAAAAAATTTACAAGCGAATTAAATGAAGTTCAAAAATCTGTTCTCTATTCAAGTTTTTAACCATTTTATTTTACGTTTCCACGGTAACGCTTTTTGAATTCATTGCTTATTTCCATCTTTCTCATTTTCATTTCTTAATCTTATTTTATTTTGTGTTTCCATGGTTACGCATTTTAAATCCATCTTTCTCATTTTATTTTAATTTCTTAAAAGTATTTTAGTATCTGTCGTCATTGTTTGGCGAGAAAATTTTGCATGATGGTTTTTTTTTCTTTCATTTAATCCTGGTTATTGAAGATACTTCACTTGACAGAATGGTTTTTTTTTTCAATGTAGACCGAGCAAAGCCGGGCAATGCAGCTAGTAAGTTATATTTTTTAGTAGCTAAAAATTTTATTTCCATTAAAATCTGAAAATATAAATATTTTGCAGCTGTAAAACTTATTGATTACGTTCAATAAATAATACAGATATAATGAGAGGTTGATTATGATGTTTTGGTTGTTTTGCACATATAAATGCGAAATGTGTATGGATGCAGAGAAAAAATTACTTTAAAATTCGTTTAAAAGCAATTAAAAGAAAATTTATAGTGAAGTTTGGAGTGATAGTTTTTTTTCATGAAGACAATTCGTACTTTTTCTTATGCAAGGAAGTAAAAGGTGCCCTTCCTTATGTCTGCCAAGTTGTGTAAGTTTCAAATCTGCAAAATTTTTTCTAGATAATCCGAGGAGAAGTGAGCCCCAATTACCTCGGATTTTTGAGACTCCACTGTCTTTTAATTTTAATTGAGTTATTAATGTTTTATTTAGTTGGCAGATCATTTGAATAGATCTTTTCACATTGTTTGATGACTTTTTTTTTTATTATTTGTGTTCAAGCTTTGTAACTTTAAGTTTAACTGTAGGTGGCGCAGTTGGGAAACTGATGTATGAGGCCCCTAGTTTCAAAACCGGATACTTGTAGGAGCGGACAAACGCTCAACTTGTAAAAAGTCCGGTTTTGAAACTAAGGCAGACCTTTCCGCCCCATTTCAAGGGGGAAAGAAGCGGTTTTTGAACCTAATATTGAGCAGGCAAATAGGCCTTATGATTCTCTACAAGATTAACAAAAAAAAAAAAGAAAATTGAATTTTTTGCAAGTATCCGGTTTTGAAACTAGGGGCCTCATATATATTGCATGTCTGTTGATTTTCTTGCCTGTTATTTTGTTTCTTCTGAGTTTTTGTGCTTAGTTTATTTAGCCTTGTTTGAACTTTATCTCTTGACTCTTGAAATCTTGAATTGATATAATTAACTTTAGTTTCATTAGTATTATTTACAAAAGTTTTAGCTGCTTTTAATGTTTTAAGTAAAATAAAGGATGTTTTTATGAACTTTTTTTGAGTTGTGGACTGAATTGCAAATTATCGGGAAAGAGCACATGTAGTTACGATACAATTTGAGAGTTTTTTTTCTTTTAAGAACTTAATTTTATTTGGTGTATTATTATTATTATTGAATGAAATTTTTTGTCTTGTTTTGGTTAAAAGATAGAATAAAAGCAATGGGGTTGTTTCCTTCAGTCAATAGTACTTCTAGTCACTGAAATTGATAGAATAAGCAAAAAATAATAATAACATGGACCCAGAAAATTCTTTCATTTTCCCAACAGTTATTTTGTAATTAATTTTTTAAAACGTCCGATTTCGAAAACAAGGTGTGATCTTGATGACGTCACAAAAGATGCTCTTTGGCGCATTTTTCTATCGCGTTTCCACTTTATGATAATCAAGAAGCGAATTACAATTCTGCAATGCTAAGCACAAAAGTGGTATCTGCACTTTTCGTTAAAATGAGTTACTGTCACCAGGTGCTTCTTTGTCACATATTTGACCCAAATACAATGTTTTACGGTCATTTGTTGATGGAAAATATTTTTAAAGAAATTCTGAAAAAGTTTCGTCTGAATCAAATACATTGAAGCACATAACTTTAAACGAGGATTTCTCGTTTCGAACTCGGCTGTAGATACCACTTTTGCGCTTGGCACGGCAAAATTGCTCTCTACGCTTGCTATCAACCCTATCGTTGCCAATACACTAGAGGTCGTAGAGGTCAGTCATTCCTTTTGTTTCTGTGATTCCGAAAAAATGGCAGTCACTCGGCTGACTAGATTGCTATCCGGACAAATGACAAACTCAAAAGTTATGACTAGCCGCATTCAGTGTGCCCAATTAGGCTGGTCTAAGTCCAATTATCAATCCCAAATTACTAATAAAATTCTTCTTAAAACTGGAGCGGAATACCAAAAAACCACCAGCCTGAAATTTGGCGATGAGGTCTGAATTCCACCACACAAAAATGTATTTTATTCATCAATTTTTTTTAGCTTGGGTAAATAAATGCTATCATTTTTAGAGAATCAAAAGTTGTATTATTGAAACAATTTAGTGAATAATTATAATTTAAAAAGAAAAAAAAACTTTATTAGTGTAAACTAACAGATTACAATGGGGTTGTATCCTTCAGTCAAAGGTAGTACTTTTTTGTCACTGAAATTGATAGAATAAGCAAAAAAAAAACATGGACCCAGAAAATACTTTCATTTTCCCAACAGTTATTTTTTAATTTTTTTAACTGTCCAATCTTTCAAACAAGACGTGGTCTTGATGACGTCACAAATGATGCATTTTGGCGCATCTTTCTACCGTGTTTCCACGTTATGATAATCAAGAAGCGAATTGAAATTGCGCTCTACGCTTGCTATCAACCCTATCGTTGCCAATACACGTGAGTAAAGACACAAATTAAATATTTTGCTCTGTGATTGGCAACACGGAATGGCATTTCATCATTTGTGATGTCATCGGCAAGAAATGTAAACAATGAAAGCGCAACGATTTAAGTAATTTTTTAAAAATATTAAACTTAAACAAATTATTTAAAAAATGGTTAGATCCTATGTTTTTAAGCATGCTCTTTCAGAAAAAAAAATACTTTTAAAATTTTGGAAACGACCTCATTGCATGTGCAACTTTGACCAAATGTGATGGGAATGAATTAAATAAATATTAGGGTTCGTACGCTCCGTCAAAACTCCTCAAATACTCCTTCATTTCAGAAATTTTTCCGAAGGGCCCTTCAGACTCCTTCATTTTGGTTTTGACTCCTTCAAAACTCCTTCTTTTTTATTTTAAGACTACATAATCTTCCTCTATGACAGTAACATAAAATACTTCGATCGATGACTTAACTTCGTCACAAGAGCGAAGGTATAAGGGCGAATTTAATGTAGTAATTTCATGTATTTATTTTTTTCATAAAGATGTGATTAACAAATTGATCATAGAAGTCATAAAAGTTTAAGGTGAAAATATTGTTATATGACAAAGACATTTCAAATGTGAAATAAAACATGCTTAAATGGTGCTTGGTTATTTTTCCAAGTTTTATGGTTATATTGTTTTTTCTCCAGCACACTTTGAGCAACATAAGTCAGGTTCTCTAATCATTATTTAACTATTCAAAAATACATAAGATGTACTACATTAAGTGATTGTGTTTAAAAAAACAATTGTTTAGTAAATTGCAGTTATGATATTGTAAAAAGGGCAATGCGTTGAAGGGTAGACAGGTTCATGAAATTGTGACAAGGGGAAGCGAGAGGGTGACAATAAGTGACACCATACAGTTATTATATCAATATGATTATAAAAAATATGACATGTGACAAGAGGAGGAGTAAGGTGACTAAAAGGGGTGTGACTAAAGGGGAAGGGGGTCAAACATGTTGAAAAAAAAGTGCAACATCGTTTAAGGACAGCCCATTAGTACTCCTTCAAATCCTCATTTTACCCCTTCAAAACTCCTCCAATACTCCTTCATTTTGGAAAAATTTTTGAAGGGCCCTTCAAACTCCTTCATTTTGGTGTTAACTCCTTCAAAACTCCTTCTTTTTTTGTTCAAGACTACATAATCTTCCTCTATGACAGTAACTTAAAATACTTCGATGGACAACTAACTTTTGTCACAAAGGCGATTTTAAGGTAGTCATTTCGTGCATTTATTTTTTTCGATTTCCAAATTGATCATAGTTAATTCATAAAAGTTGAAGGTGAAAATTTTATTAGAAGACTAAGACATTTCATAAGTGAAGTAAAACATGCTTAAATGGTGCTAGGCTTTTTTTTTCTCAAGTTTTATGATTATTGTTTTTCTCTGTACCAAAAGTCGGCAGCAAAAGTCAGTTTGTCTAATAATTTAAATATTTAAAAAGTACATAAGTAGATGTACTATGTTAAGTGAGTGTTAAAAAAACAATTGTTTAGTTAATTGCAGTTATGATATTTTAAAAAGGGTCACCCACAAGGGATGTCATGCTTTGAGGAGGAGACGGGCTCATGAAATTGTGACAAGGGGAAGAGAGAGGGTGACGAGAAGTGACACCATACAGTTATTGTAACACTATGTTTGTAAAAAATATGACATGTGACAAGAGGAGGAGTAAGGTGAAATGTGACAAAAGGGGAAGGGGGTCAAACATGTTGAAAAAAAAAGTGCAACATCGTTTAAGAACAGCCCATTAGTACTCCTTCAATACTCCTTCATTTTATTTCAGAAATTGAGTACGAGCCCTGAATACTAATCGCCGAAATTTAAAATGTGCTAAACTTATGATAGATGCGTACCGCATATTGCTTGGGGATGCCAGTGTTTGTGAAGTTTAACTTACTCTTCATACATTTCATAGGACTGCAGTTTAAGCCAAAAGAGCTTGCAAATTTGCCAAGAAGATCTCAGGAAAAAAGCTCCTCAGTTACTGGTATGCATTAGTTTTTGATTCATCTATTACTGTTTAGTGGTTATGTTAAAGAAATGCATTTGTATTAAATGTCAACTCTATAAAAACACAAGTTGCAAAATTATTTCTTCTGTAGATAGTAAAGTCCCCTCCTTGAAAAAAGTCTATCATTTCTTGTTTTTCATAGTTTCATACCTATAAGCATGGACAAGCATAACTACTTGTTCAAAACAATATAATAATTGGTAGTATAATATAAATACAGTAGGCGCCGCTTAATGTTATTAGAATCACGAAGTCCCGGAACACTTGTATGTTAACACCCTTTAAAAAAGTCGGATATTGTAATCAGCGTCTTTGTTTATTGTTATTACTTTTTCATAAACTTTCAATTTTTTCCCCGTTTTTATTCCTTAATTAACAGAAATACATAGGCAAACCCTGACGAGACTAACTTTCTGTGTAGCATTTTGTGGCTTTCAATAGCAGTTCAAAATTTTTCTACGAATGAAGCTATAGAAAGTTCGCCCCCAGTGACCACAGACTTCCCCTAAGGAAACTTTCTTTTGCATCTAAAAAGAATCAGTCGCTGGACATGGCATTGATGGAGGACCTCCATTGTTGCCATTGCTTTGTAAACTATGAAAGAATTGTGTCGATATTGAAAACAAAGCGAAGTTAAATTAAAATTTAAACAACAAGCAAAACCATGCTGAAAAAGATAGAAAAGCTGAATGTGATTTGGAACTGGTTTACGAATGTCAGGGAAAACGGTCCTATTTTACTTCACCTATTACTATGTGATTAAAAATTGCATTATTTAACTTTAACTTTTCGTAATTCAGATATTATTTCCATTCTGTTAATTTACGAATTTATAATATAAAACTGCATTCAGTTGAGTCATTGTGATTTTAATTTGAGGTTGCCAAAATAAATGCACCTTAATTGAAAAAAAAAATCATTATTTTGTGTCTCCTGGATTCTTTTCAGTTATTGTTATCAAATTGTATTTGTCCCAAAGTGATCATATTAAGTGGCGCCTACTGTAATTGGTAAAGTGACAAATTACAGCCAATTAATCTGTGCATCCCTCATTTTTACTTCCTTTTAGAAAAAAGAAATATTGTATCCGCAAAAAAAAAGAAATTCATTCAAAAATTGGCCTTAATTTTTATTTTGCTCACCCCCGAATGAATATTGAGGTTTTTTTTTTTCCGACTCGACCACACGTAGATATATGCCTAGGAACGTACAGACACCCGAAATATCCATTTCGAAGTTTCCCGAGTTAATTACAATGACTTTCCTCGTGACATCTGTATGTACGTATGTGTGTATATGTGTATGTATGTTGCATAACTCAAAAACGGCATATCCTAGAAACGTGAAATTGAATACGTAGACTTGTAGTGGGGTCTAGTTGTGCACCTACCTTTTAGGTTGCATTTGGATGTTCCAAAGGGGGTCTTTTACACCTTTTTGTGGGGAAATCATTGTTAATTTCAATGCTAACTCAAGTGGTGTTATAATTTCTCAAACACTTGGTGATATATCACCAAACTTTTGGCGAACTTGGCGAAAAATTTGGCGATTCTTTTTTTTTTTTTTTTTTAAGTCTGGTTTTAATTTGGCCAATGTTGGTGATATTTAAGAGTTAACTCTTGAATCACTTTAAAATTGCCAATAACGCAGAAATAAATCTGCGTAAAACTTTTTTTTTTTTTTGCTTCGGTTCGCAAGAAACTAGGGGTAAAAATATTTAGTGTTTCCTTACTTACTCCAAGGCGCTATCTTATATCTTTAAACGAGCAATTCTTGTGGGTATGTATATATTTCTTATCTCGGAAACGGCTCTAACGATTTCGGTGAAATTTAGGATTTAATTGTAGTTTAGCATTCTAAGTTCATCTACATCAGTGTTTTTTCTGTAAAACCGCGATTTTTTACAAAAAACAGTTTTTAATATAAAGTCTAATTAAGTTAAGCCTTGAAGTAAACTGTGAATTGACACGTCAGGCAGACGATTTGCAACCATAACAATGAAAATTTGTCTCTTCTCGCTTTAAAATTTTAAACTTGCTTAGGGTTGCCAGGCTTGGCTGATATTAGCCACTTTGGCTCATTTCAAACACACTTGGCTGAAAACAAATTCAAAAGCACTATGTAAGTCGATGTAAGGCTTTTTTTTTTTTTTTAAGCAAAACTATTGCTTCACCGTCTTATTTTATTTACTTATATCCTTTTTTACACATCAAATAGTTTTATATGTTTTTTTTTTAAATCACGCATCTAAATTTTATTTCGAAAAAACATATGTCTAGAGACTTTATGTTTTGTTAAGACAGTTGTTATCATTTGTTGGAATGGTTTGTGGATCATCAGTTTTGATGGATATCATGCTGTTTGTAGCATTTTCTGGCGTAAAGTGACCAACTACACTAAAAGTACTTGTTCAAAAAGAAAATCTCGATTGGGATAAAATCGTAAAACGCATCATAGTATGAAAGGAAGTATTCGGTTAAAAACCGATTTCACCGTAGCAAAACTAAGGTCAAAATATTTTAATTACCGACAAGAAAATTGTATAGTGGAAACAAACGTAACAGATAGTTTAAGGCAAAATGTTGATTATTACATTCAGAATCTTCTTTGTTTGGTACTTTAGTGTTATAAGAAGGTCGAGTGCTTAATATTTCGTTAACGTGAAGCTTTTCAAGTATATTTGGAAAAGTATTGAACCTTAAAAAAACACGAGTTGACAAAAAAATAATTTTTTTAAAGCCGAGCGAGGCTCGGTCGTCCAGGTACTTATCATTAAATTGGCGTAAAAGGAAGTCATGTGATGCGCACATCAGCGCGTTACTTTTAAAAGTTAAGATTAGGTCTGTTTTCAGGGGTGCCCATCTTCCCAAGTTCAATGGCGCAAATTTCCCCCCCCCCTCAAAAAAAAAAAATTTCTCAATCCTCTTTCTCTTTTTTATTTTTAGCTTTCTTTTTTTATTTGATTTATTAAAAAAATATATTATTTTACTTTTCATTTTTTAAATTTATTTATCTATTTTTAAATTTATTTATTTAATTGTTATTTTATTAGAAAGTTCTGTACTACATCAATAGCATACACACACAGCAACTAATAAATGAATTAAATAAAATATGAACAGAATAAAATAAAGTAAAAAAAAATAATAATTTGAATTTTGACATCTTGAATTCAAATTATGTTTTTCGCAATCGCGAGTGTGTGTATGTAGGCGTGTGTGTTTGTGTGTGAGGGCATGTGTTTGTGTGTACGGGTTATGTGTATGTGTGTGTATAAATGTGTGTGGGGGTGTATGTTTGTGCATGCATGAATGTGTGGGTAGTTGTGTATGTGTGTGTGTGTATGTGTGGGTGTCTGTATGTATGCGTGTGTATGTGTTTGTGTGAGTGTGTAGGTGTATGTGTGTGTATGTGTTTGTGTGTGTGTGTTTGTGTGTAGTTGTGTATGTATGCGCGTGTGTGTAGCATATGGATGCCGGTGGACGGTGATGGTGCACGGGGGGGGGTGGCGGGGGGGAAATAAAATCAAAGGACATCAAAACAGTCAAGTGAGAACAATAAGCAATCGGGATTGCTCAATAAATAATTCGATTTAAAAATAAATCAATAAATGAATTTAAATAAATAAATTTAAAAAAAATTAAAATCCCTCCCAAAAATTTTGATGGCGCAACTTGCACCATAATCCCCCCCCTGTGGGCACCCCTGTCTGTTTTTTCTCTCCACGTTTTTTGGATTTAGGTTTCTTTTCTTCCTAAAGAGCAACTAAAAATCTGTTGGAGGCCCTGGTTCTTGTTGCAAAAAGCATGTTTGAAAAAAATGCAAATTTGTTAGTGCAGTTATTGATGATGAGTGTTTCTAATGCATTTTCTTATTTTTAGACACATCTCAGAAGACTTGAAAAAACTGAAACTGTAAGTATTTTTCATAGCCTTGCTTCAAAACACATTTTAAAGACACTTGTTACTGTTCCAACATTTTTTCTTTTCCTTTCTTCCTTTAATTGTTTTAAGATTTTTACTTTTCTCCAGATGGGGATTATTTCATCAAAACATTCACTTTTAGAAAAAAAAATATAAAAAAACTTTGCATTTTATGGGCCATTCTCCAGAAAATGTAACTTTTGAACGCAAATATGTTTCAATTTCGAAACCTTATGTTTTCTTTCTTTTTTTTCATTCTTACATGAAAGTGTTTTGTACTAAAATTAACCATGAACAATGGCCCAGCTAAGTTCGAATTATTTTACTCATAAATAAAAATAAAAAAATAATAATAAATGCATTGTTCATAGAAATAAAAAAAAGGAAAAAACTTTTAATATTTAAAAATTGAGGTCAATTTAATATCAAAGTAGTAATTTTTTTCATTGTGCAAACAATCGGGTATTTTAATGATTAGTGGGAATATAATGTAACGGATCCGGTGCACTTTCTTGAAATGAAGACACAGTTCTTGAGAAAACACAAGAGATTTATTTACACTATGTACAGGAAAGATCGTCAACAACTGCTAAATTAATCATCAGCAATTGAGCAACTATCACACAACACCGTAAACTCGACGGTTACACACGTATTTACGTCCAAATACGAAAACAACACAGCGAAATGCCTCGCAATAAACAGAGCAAATACACTCTCAGTACAAATTCTCAATCGAAACTGACTTTTTATCATGTGGCACGGCTATTTATACACACCGAAAGAGAACTCTCAAATATTCCACAAGATTCCCGAAAATCGTAGACCCTTATTTTATTTCTTTTCCATTCACAAATTTTATCATTCAGAAGTGAGGGGACGTATACTCCAGCCGAATGTACGGGGGCTGTATATTTATTACAAGAAACTATTTACAGGTTACGTTATTTCAATTATTTTAGATGAAAGATAATTTGATAAACGCGGAATTTAGCTAGATTACGACAAATTAATCACAAAAATAATTACTATTTACAGAATTTGTAACTATAATATTAAGCTCTCTTAATTTAAGTACGGCTTAATAAGTAGTTCCAAATGTATGTTAAAAAATAGTATTTAGTAAATTTGAGGACATACTGGCAATTTATAATTTTGGTAGAATGCCTATTATTGATGTATTTCCAATCCATCATTTATTTTCACCTCAGAAATAATGACGTTGGTGAGGTCCAGTGTTGCCAGATTGGGGGAAATTTTCCCATTTTGGGGAAATCTGGTGATCTCTGGGGAAATTTTGGGGAAATGGGTTTTGAGGGGAATTCTTTGGGGAAAATTTTTTTTCTTGGGAAAAACCTGGGGAAAAAAAGCCTCTGGAATTTTTTTTTTTTTTCATATTTAAATTCGTGTCTTGACACCTTTTAGTTACATTGTTCGTATCAAACAGCGTTGGTTTAGCTTTGCTCAACTTAGTGGAATTTGCATTTCGCATTATGTGGAATATTATGCTACGGGATTTGCATTAATGTTCTGAGTGAGTAGCTAGTTGATACGTGAAACAGTTAAAAATAAGTGTGATGAAGAGTGTTCTTGGATAAATATATACAAAAATCATAGTTTAAATGTACATACAGAAGCAGAGTAGTAAATGCGAGTGGAAAAAAAAATTGGTTATTTCTTATCTTTCAGTCAGGCGCTTGTACTTATGACTTGTGGCACCCACACGGCTTTGCTCGTAGTAGAAAATGAAAAGGTATTTTGGTTCCCCCGTATAGTTGCAAATAATGCATGATGAATTTCTCGCCAATTGGCTTGCCCACGTTACGGTTCCACATTATGATAACTTGGTCATTTAGTCATCCATCTTATGATAATTTTGCTCGGGAAAATGTTCTTAAAATTGGAATAGCAAAAGAACAAAATCGAATTTTCGAAAAATCACTTAAAGGTGCACACCCCCCATGCTACAAACTAATTCTTTGCCAAATTTCATGAAAATCGGTCGAACGGTCTAGGTGCTATGCGCGTTACAGAGATCCTGAGAGAGAGACTTTCAGCTTTATTATTAATAAAGATAAAAAAAGATAAAGATAAATAAGACAAAAAAAAAAAAAAAACGGAAATGGGAAGAAAAAAAAAAGTTGGGGAATTTTCTAAGAAAATTTGGCTATTTGGGGAAAAAAAAATTTTTTCCAAGAGACAAAAATATCAGAGGAAGTCGATTCGTTTTATAAAAATATTAGTGGAAAAATAATTTTTGAATTTGGGGAATTTTGATAGAAAACATCGCATTTTGGGGAAAAGTTGGAAGGGAATTGGGGAAATCTGGATTTGACCATCTGGCAACACTGGTGAGGTCTGTCATAGACAGGGTTCGTACGCTCCTTACAAACTCCTTATAAACTCCTGCTTTTTAAGAAAATAAAATAAGGGCCCTTAAATCTCCTGACTTTTGCTATTATCTCCTTACAAACTCCTCATTTTTTTATTCTACATGGCCTTAAAGATGTTTTTCTATCGCCAATCTGATAGGAGTGATTACGTTGTACCTAATTTTACCAAAATTCCGCTATTTATTCGTCTGCTAATACCGGAAATCCGATTTTTTCGTTAGACAAATTTCTTCCCCACATCCGAATTTTTTTTTCAAATTTATGTCGATTATGTAGATAGCTATTTGTAAAATAACATCTTGTAGATTTTTTAAAGTACCATTTTCAAGTTTTTTTTTTTGCTTCTATAAATTCTTTTATTTACCTCCCCCCCCCCCCCCCCCCTTGTATTTGAATTTGATTCCGAGGCTGCTGACGTCAAAGAAAAATGCAGTAAATGCATATTTTACTATAAATTTATGTAGTATGTTTGTGCGTTCAATGTTTTGTATGAAAACAAAAATAAATAATATTAGAGTTGTACATATTTTTTCTGAAATAAGTTTTAAAAAATACATCTTTAAACAGGAAACTAGTCCTTAAAAAATAAAATGAACTCCTGCGAAACTCCTTAAAAACTCCTTACTTTTGATTTTCAAAGTTGAGTATGAACCCTGATAGAGGTGATGATCTTTCCATTAATATAAGCCTAATAGATACAATTTTCAGGGAGAAAATTGTTTTCTTCGTTGCTGCAATCTGCGCATGTTAAGCATATGAAAACATGTTCTTTTTTTGACATTAATTTACATCCCTGAAATTCAAGTTCACAGAGGTGAGAAATCAGAATAACCACGCTAAGTTTTGAAGCAAAATCTATCTTTTTGTTTTTCGACAAAAATCTCACAAGTTCAACTATGGCTGAAAATAAACAAGGGGGGCTACCTTTTACCATGAAAAATAAAACTTTATGTCATTACTGCTACGTGTTAATGAGGAATGGCATTTTGTGTTTAGGTCACGGAGGTGAACATTTATTGTGTGACATCACTCCTTGTCCTTCTAAAACGAACTAAAACACAAGATAAACTAGTACGTTGTGGCCATCACGAAACTTTCTTCTATATTTTTCCTTTTTCTGATCCCTCCCCATGCTTGACGAGGAAGCAATATTCCCAACAAAAACAAAATGACACGTGCAAAAACTTGACGACCATCCCAATGTCTGAATTATTGTAAAAACAAAACAAAGAGCGAAAATTGAAAGTTACTTTAAAAGCCTTGCTTGAATTAATTACAAATATTTTATTTATTAAAAAACATAAGATGGCAACAGTTCAAAATTTTAAATCATTGAGATAATATTTCTGATCATTTCCATACAATTAAAATCACGAGAAATACGCAGACGACAATCTATTACGATTTATCTTTCTTATTGTTGCATTAATAAAACTATTTTTATTCGCAAAAAAAAAAAAAAAAATCAACACCTCTTGGAGCAATTGGCGTCAAAATTGAACCAAAGCCTGTTTACATATGGATTCACATATATTCCAAATTTCAACCAGAACGTAGCATTACTTCTTGAGATAGGGCACTCACAATGGAAAAAAAGAACGGGCGATTGCGCTACCCCCCTTTTTAGCTGTTGACACCAAAATAAAATCGGCTCTTATACCCACTAAGGACTACTTGCCGATAAATTTTTGTTTGATTCCGTTCGTTATTTCTTGAGATACAGCAGTCACAATTGACGACAAAAAACGTTCTATAACTCAACCCCCGTTTGAGCTATTGACACCAAAATTGAATCAACACCTGCTCCTGTTAGGGGCAACATATGGACCAAATTTTGTTTGATTCCGCCAGTTACTTCCTGAGGAATAGCAAGCACGCGTAACTCAAAAACGTCCCATTGCTCCACCCCCCTTGGAGGAATTCGTGCCAAAAACCAATGGGCACAAGTTCACATAGGGGCACATATGTGTACCAAATTTCATTCAATTTCATGCGGTAGTTTTTGCTGTAGAGCGGCCACAAAAAACTGGTCACACACAGATGTGACACACATAAACACACACACACACACACAGACAGACAGACATTTTCCAAAAATAGTCGAAATGGACTCGGCACACCTCAAAACGTTTGAATCAGTCAAAATTCGAAATTCGAAAATTTGCACGAATCCAATACTTTCTTCTATATATTAGATATAGAAGAAAGTAAAAATTAAATATACTTAAACAATTAGTATTTGAGACACTTGTGAAAGGAATAATAAATAAATAAGTATATACTTTTAATTAAACGAGTTATTAAGCAATATAAACAGTCACACAAGTTGTGTGCCATGCCACGGAGGTGAGAATTCACATGTTGTGAACCAAAAATATACCAAAATAAAAATTATTATTAAAAAATTGTTGGCAGGTTTAAATAGATATATTTTTTAGGAAATTAAAAATCATTGTTAAATGAATTGTTCCTTAAATATTTTACTTTAAAAAGCCTGTGACAGAAAAGTTAAAATTTTTGAAGAATAACCCGTATAAAAAAATTTGTTCACCAAAACATTAAAATAAAGTTCTTTTATTATTATGTTATGAACGTTTTGCTCTTTATATACTACGATTTTGTTTAAAAAAAAAGTTCAAACTGAGAAAACACAGTACAAAGCTAATTTTGTCGTTATTTCTCTAGGATATGTCTGAAGAAGATGAAGAAAAACATTTGGCAGCCTTGAAAGTAAGTTGCATGTTTCACCCTTTTGAGTTTTACTTAGAGTCAGGGCTTTGCCAATATATATTGTGATATATATTACATGTGTCTTGATATATATATCAGCATGGGCGCCCTATGCAAAATTCTACGGAGGGGGGGGGGCTCAAGAATTTTCCTAGTGGTTTAGCAGATCATTTTCCCCATTGAAACTTATTTCAGTACGGATTAAAGATATTAAAATTTGACATTTTTAATAACTAATTCATTGATGGATTGAAAAAAAAATTTTTTTTACATTTTCACAAAGAAAAAAGATTTAAAAGCAAGGAAGTTCTCATCTCAAGGGGGGGGGGGGAGGGGCAGGTTCCGAAATTTTCCCAATGGTTTAGCAGAATATTTCCCCATAGAAACAGATTTCAGTACAGATTATAGAAATTAAAAAATTTCACATTTTTAATAACTTATTCATTGATGGATAGAAATTTTTTTTTTACATTTTTGCAAAGAAAAAAGCACTAAAAGCAAGGAAGTTCTCATCTCAAGGGGGGGGGGGGCTTGAGCCCCCACTTACCCCCCTATAAGGGCACCCTTTTATATCCTCAGTTCTCAACCTGGAAGGTGAGTTGTGTGCCAGACAGAAAAGCACTTTTGTCGCCTCAATCAATACAGCAAAGCCTTACAGACATGAATGTTTTTAAGTCTTGCAAGAAGAAAAGAAAAATAATAACTTCAACTTTCAATTTAGAACTGCATAAATAATAATAATAATAAAAAAAGATATTGTGGCAAAAAGGTGCTTTCATATTTTGGTTATTTATTAATGTAAATGAATGTATATATTTATGTATTTTATGTCTGCGGCTTAATGATTTTATAAAATACAACCTTCTGATAAATTGTTTGATGATCAAAATAATACTTTCAACATCATCAATAAGCTGCTTGAGATTCATGTGGTGTAGAATTTCAAATACAAATACAAATACGACGACCAGCAACAGGCTCTGGGCCCAGCTAGACTGGTCCTAGTCCATTTACGATCCCCAGTGAAGATCAATGGCCATCTTAAAACTATCTACTCCCTTGCTCATGACCACCTCTTCCGGTAAGCTGTTCCAAGGTTCCACTACCCCGCAAAATCTTTCATTTTAATAAATTTAAATGATTGAATCATGTACCCTCGGTCTCTTCCTTGCTCAAGACTGTAAGTTTCTAGCCTTCTAAGCCTGGAATCATAATCTAAGTGGGAAAGTCCATTTATTAGCCTTGTAGCCCGCCTTTGAACCCTTTCCAATACATTAATGTCTTTCTTAAGATAAGGAGACCAAAACTGAACAGCATACTCCAAATGGGGTCTTACCAAACTTCTATATAAGGGCAGAAGAACTTCTTTAGATTTGTTTGAAATAGATCTATTGATAAACCCAAGCATCTTATTGGCTTTCTTACTAGCAATGCTGTACTGTTGGCTAAACTTTAAATCCTGACTTATTAAGACCCCCAGATCAGTAACTTTGTCTGCCTGACCAATGACTGAACCTTGCAAATAATAACTTGAACACTTACTTCCAAAAAATATTTTGCACAATTTTGTGATCAGATATGAATATTAAATGACAGTATCAGCAAGCCTGTCATTTCAAAATTTTCCTGGGTAGAGACGATTAAGTGTATGCACTAAACGCAGGGTATATTGTATCGATAAGCAAATGAAAACCCAAAATCCATACCCACCTGTTTGGAAATGCGTTGATGTCTCAAAGTTAATTGCCTTCTAATAGAACTCTAGCAAAAGACAACACATTTTTCTAGGGTCAACTGCTGTCCCAATGCAGTTGTATTAAGTGTTAATTACATTACTTTTTCTTGAATGATAAGATTGAAATATTTTGTTTCTGTTTAGGATCAAGGTTTACCAACCAAGTTCTTTCTGGCAGACCGTTTGATGTACTACATTAAAAAACGGGTAAGTAATTTTGTGTTTTCGTTATAGCAGTGAAAATAACTTGACGTTAAATCCCGGTTATCACAAATTTGCCTTTTCAACTGCGCTTGCGCGCGGACTTAGATTTTTGGGCTTTCTGTTTTAAGATTTCGTGTTGCTTGTTTATATTTAGGCTGAGATAGAGTCCCACCAAATTAATGAATGCAATTAGAATATTTTCACAGCGACTTCGTGATACATTATATGAAACTACGGATATGAATAACTGATAATCTTAAGAGAAAAATGACACTTCAATATTTATTAGTTTGGAAATATTTATCTTTACTAATAATAAAGCTGAAAGTCTCTCTGTCCGGAGGATGTCTGGATGTCTGTGACGCGCATAGCGCCTAGACCGTTTCGCCGATTTTCATGAAATTTGGCACAAAGTTAGTTTGTAGCATGGGGTTGTGCACCTCGAAGCGATTTTTCGAAAGTTCGATGTGGTTCTTTTTCTATTCCAATTTTAAGAAAAAAAATATCATAAGATGGACGAATCAATTACGAAATTATCACAACGTGGAACCGTAACAGGGGCACAAGCCAATTGGCGAGAAAATTCACCATACATTATTTGTATATATACAGGCGAACCAAAAGACCTTTTATTTTTTCTACTACGGGCAAAGCCGTGCGGGTGCCATTAGTTTAACATAAATGTAAAACACGTTGTGTACTTCAAAAATGATTGGAATATGAGTACAGAAATCCGTCTTTTGCGGATATTTTACGTTAGGCGTAAACAACTTAGTATTATACATTTTTATTTAGGTTGAGGGTTGGGCTTTGTATTAGAAGTGATGCTGAAATTCTAGTACGCTCTTCTGAGGTTAAAAATTTGGTCCTGAAAAAGGACAGACGATTCAGACACCGAATCCATTCATAATTAAGACGCAAAATTCAATCTTTACCGAGGCCTAAAAACTAAATCAGAAAAAACTTTGTGATTTCTAATTTTTATCTTTTGCTATCTCATATTTATTACCAAATTTAAATTGTTTGTAATTAATTTAGCAAGAGTTTTGAAATCAGCTAAGTCCGCGCGCAAGCGCAGTTGAAATAGCAAATTTGTGATAACCGGGATTTAACGTCGAGTGTGAAAATATGTCTTGAAACAATGAAAAGGGCTAGTTTGATGTAATGAAGGTTTTTGAACTATGTATCGATTGAAAATTTCATCTTTGCTTTTAACTTGGCTTTTATTGACTCGTGTTCATTCTTGTAATTGTCTCTGGAAAAGATCATAATACACAATTGATAAATAAAAACCTATTTTTTTCTACTTTTTATGAAGATATTAATAATCTGTGGTACCACAAAAGGATTTTGTTTATTCAACATTCTGTTAATATTTTAAAGTAATACAGGACCTCAAATTTGGCATTCCATGGGTGCCAATTTTGAGAGATTTTGAGATTTTATTACAGTAGAAGACCATTATAACGCACACCTTGGGACCAGAGCTTTTGCGTTATACAAGTTTTGGCGTTATGTAGGTCGTTTCACAAATTTTGAAACTAATATTCAGAATATATCTATATATTAGCTTGAATTTTATGTGCAATGAGTATTAAAGCACTAATTATACAACTAATCATTCACAAATAAATTTTCTTTACAATTAAAAGAAAGTGAATTATCCTGCACTTCTGCTAGCTTCATGGTTTGCATAACAGCTGCATTTTCAAGAGCCATCTGGTATTTTCATTCAAAATATTATATTAATTTTCATTCAAAAGCGTTGAATTAAGCTGGAAAGATGAAAAACTTTCAAAATTTAATTTTCCTAACAATTTTTGCGTTAGCAAGGCAAAACAAAAGGATTGTTTAAACTTCAAAACCTATTGTTTACTTCCGAAAAGTTGTGCGGTTTATAGAGAATTGCGTTATACAGGTCAGCGTTATAAAGGTATTCTACTGTATTTAAAAAAAACTCTGATTTTTGCAGCTTAAGAAGAGAGATGCAACTGTGCTTTATCTTGTAATTGGCCACATTCCTTGTAGCAAGTGGAAGTGTAGAAATTTAAAAAAAATCAGTTTGCCATGTTTTAGGGAAAATAAACATTTTATAAAAAAGGAAAATCAAAAACTTCAAATATCTATATATATAAAAATGAATGTTTGTCTGTATGTCATCCATGAACTCAAAAACTACCCGGCAGATTTGGCTGAAACTTTCACCGTTTGTTATTTTCGGTACTGGGAATGTTTATAGACCGATTTGAAAAAAATCCGATCGATAGTTCCTTTTTTATTCCAATTTAAGTCACAATCCATTGGATAAATACGAATAAAATGCAGAAATGAATTCGCGTGAAAGATCTCATTGATAAGAAGTGAGCTGTTGCCATTTTTCTTGAGTTTGAACAAATAAATTCTTTCTTTATTTCATGCAATGGGGGATTTAAAACTTTTTCAATTTGATATTTTTAGCGATGGATTGATCTTGCAAACTGCGTGAGTACGAAATTTGAGTAGAGTCACGGCTTCACTGGATACCTGGACCGATTATTATGAAAATTGCTATATATATGTATTTTCCCACGGAGAAGGTGCATAATATGCTCATTGAAGCCACTCGCCACCAGGAGGCAGTGCAGAGTAGCAACTTCTGCCCCGTTCAACCGATTGTCATGAAAATCAGTATAATGATGTATTTTTTTGTTGGCCTAGCAACGCGCGTCGGGTACAGCTAGTAAAAGATAAAAAATGTATGTGCAAAAAGGTAGCGATTTTCAAAAATTTTGTTTCTGTCATTAGGATATTTTTTTTTACTGTTTCTATCCTGAATTAATATTGATATAGTTTTGCTTTTAATTTCTTGTAGCATTATTCCTTTTTTAAAAGGAGTTCTAATATCCACACGATCAACTATAGGGAAAATTCACAATACTAGTCCTTACTATCAGACCAAAGCAGAACGTGATGGTATTTATTTTTCAGTGTTTAGTCAAAAAAATTTAATTAAAATTTGGCGCACTTCTCAGATTTAGAAGGGGGGGGGGGGTACTGTCCGGGAAAACTTTTGAAAATACACACCGTGCATAAATCTTTCCGCCAAGTTTGAACTTCATTCTTTTCAAATCAATTATGTTTTGCTTAAATGTCAATAAAATAGTACATAAAATACACTGCCAGCCCAGTATAGTACAATAGTATAGTAGTATTTATTTTAAATTAGCTGCACCCGACGCGCGTTGCTACGCCAACAAAAAAATACATCATTATACTTATTTTCATGACAATCGGTTGAACGGGGCAGAAGTTGCTGCTCTGCAGTGCCACCTGGTGGCCAGTGGCTTCAATGAGCATATTATGCACCTTCTCCGTGGAAAAATACATATATATAGCAATTTTCATAATAATCGGTCCAGGTATCGAGTGAAGCCGTGACTCTACTCAAATTTTGTACTCACGCAGTTTGCGAGATCAATCCATCGCTAAAAATATCAAATAGAAAAAGTTTTAAATCCCCCCGTTGCATGAAAAGCCATAAAACAATAAAGAAAGAATTTATTTGTTCAAACTCAAGAAAAATGGCAACTTCTTACCAATGAGATCTTTCACACGAATTAATTTCTGCAGCCGATCATTTTATTCGTATTTATCCAATGGATTGTGACTTAAATTGGAATAATAAAAGGAACGATCGATCGGATTTCTTTCGAACCGGTCCATAAACATTCCCGGGTACCAAAAATAACAAACGGTGAAAGTTTCGGCCAAATCTGCCGGGTAGTTTTTGAGTTCATGGATGACATACAGACAAACATTCATTTTTATATATAAAGATTTGCTGTGGAAAATCTCAGATTGGATGTCCTTTACGTAGTTGCCAACTTTCCTGATTTGTCTGGCAGACTCCCAGTTTTTTGTCTTTTCCTGAATTCTAATAAAGTACAGGTATCCCTCATATAACACGATTAACTCGTTCCATGTAGTATCGAAACCGTGTTATGCGAGACTTTTTTAAAAATGGTTTTTTTACTCATTTTTTAACCTAATTAATCACGTACATATCATAAATAATTTCAACCTGTATCGTGTTATATCAAAACCGTGTTATACAAGACTTTGAAATAATGTAAATCAAGGAATGTGTACCGTATTATATCGAAAACAATTGATAAGGTGCAAATTTTATAATGGATGCAGGGCCGGATTTAGGGGAGGGCAGGCGGGGCTGCTGCCCCGGAGCCTCCACAAGGAAGGGGCCCCAACAATAAAATTTTTACAAAATATCCTAACTTTCACGGGTCGAAAATATCGGATATATACATATATATCAAAATATTTGGATATAGAGTAGAAGACCGTTATAACGCACACCTTGGGACCACAGCTTTTGCGTTATACAGAATTTTGCGTTATATAGATCATTTCACAAATTTTGAAACTAATATTCAGAATATATCCATATATCAGCACTTCAGAATGAGTTTTATCTGCAATGAGTATTAAAGCACCAATATTAAAATTAGTTATTCACAAATAAATATGTTTCACAATCAAAATCCTGCACTTCTGCTAGCTTCATGGTTTGCATAACAGCTGCATTTTCAAGAGCCAGCTGGTATTTTCTGTTAACTGTGAGTACTCATTTCCAATTTAAGAGCTTTGAATTAAGATGGAAAGATGAAAAACGGTTTCAAAATTTAATTTACCTAACAATTTTTATGTTTTCAAGACAAAACAGAGGAAGTTTTTTAACTTAAAAACCTATTGTTTACTTCTGAAAAGTTGTGCGGTTTATAGAGAATTGCGTTATACAGGTCGGCGTTATAACGGTCTTCTACTGTATATCAAAGTATCGGATATTTTCTAAAATATGATGATCTTTTCGAACCCTGATTAGGGGCCTCCACTCCTTCGTTGCCCCGGGGACCCCACACTTCTAAATCCGGCCCTGAATGGATGAAAATTTGGCTCAAGAGAACTATAAACAAAAACTAGCAACTGGAACCCACTGATTTAAAAATAAGAGTTGTTATAAACGATAAAACTTAATTATTTTACTTGCCTCAAATTCAAATTGTTGTTCACAACAAGAAGAAACTTAATCCACTTTTCTTTCTGTACTAAGAACAAAACGCATTTTATAAGAAAAGATATCTGAGCTTTTCTGTAGCCATAAAGTTCGTCTGATCAACAACAACAAAACATAATTTAAAATAAAATGAATAGAATCATTCTATTTATTTTATTTTGTATTTTTTTCGACTACATTTATCATTTGCCAAATTTAGCTTATGTTTAATCCTAATGTTATTTTCTTACGATGCATTGGAAACAAAATAATATTCACCTTTTTGCTTTTAGAACACTGATGAGAAAAATCAAGTATGTATTTAAAAGTTTAAAGTTAGTGTTATACGGGGAAATCAAACTTTTGTGCCAAGGACAGACAATTTTTCGCAAAAGTTTCATAAAAACAAAGTAAAAACTTATTACAGTTGTTATCATACATTTTTAATAGTGTATTGAATAAATATTGAATTCTTTCTTTTAAAATTCATTTTACATCAAAACCGTGTAATTATGAATTCAAGTTTTGTACTGTGTTGTAGAAGTACCGTGTTATACAAGGACGCCTGTAAATATCTCTCGAATTCCATCAAAACAACGAAATTCCCCGAAAAAGAGATTTTCTAGCACTTAAAATTCAGGAACAAATCCCTACAGTAAAACCATCACAATTACAAAAATGAAACCTTTTCATGAATGACTGAAAATTGCATGTTTAAAATCATTTTGAAACATTTTAATTAGTATTTATTTCTAATTTTAAACAATTTTTCCAAAAAATAGTGCAAAACATTCCTGATTTTTCTCTGCATGAACTTTTTTCATAAGAAAATATAAACTTATTCTTATTTTTGAAAAACTTTTTTAACCTAAAAAATATAGTGTTTTCAACTTCAGAAATACAATGGCAGTAGCATACTTTCCAACTCTACTGTTTTTAACGGGAGACTCCTGTTTTTGGCTTCCATCTCCCGATTTCCCGTTTTTTACGATTTTCTCCCGTTTTTTGGAGTTTTTCAGTCAATCAATCAAAAAGTTCTTCTCAACTTTCTTCTCAATAGATGGCGCTCTTTTCTAGTCTACCAGTGTCAGAGAATAAAAAAATTTCCAACTAATAACTCATTTAGTAAAAATTAATTTTTTGGAAACTTTCCACATTGCATGTTCAACGAAGCACGTGCTTTGCTGAAAATTGCAGCAGATTTCAATCCTTTTGCATCTTGAAATTATTTCAATTATTTTGAATGTTTGAAATTATTTTAGCATGTGCTACCCTATACCTACTTAATTTGTATTTTATTTTTATTATATATTGATTTTTTTTTTTTCGGATTTTAGTAATTAAATTTTTGTAGCTACTTTTTTGGTAGAGACTGGCGAATGTACGAAAATTTAAGCAAATTCACTCCTTGTTTTTTGGTTTTTCCTTTGCAGTATATTTTTCTTGCTGCTACCAATTAGCTTACATCTGTGAAAAATCCCCATTACACTTCAAATTTAGTATTCTTGTTATTTAAAAGCATAATTTAATTATTCTGTTGGGAAGATATGTCGCTGGTAAATCACCTTTCTATGTATCTGTAGTGGAATCTCCTGTTTTGTTTTCTTTGAAGGTTGGCAAGTATGCAGTAGCCTCGGTTTCCAAATTCCGGGTACTGTGGGTTTTCCGAACGCCAAATTTCCTATGCTATTAATTTTAAGAAATCCCAACTTTTTTTTATACATCCCTCTTTCACACAAAATTTTGTTATTAACTTTTCCCATTCAATGTTTCCCTAGTTTTCAGATTTTAATGTTGTCAGCTATAACTTTGACAAGGTGGTAAACACAACCTGGAAATAGGGAATTCTCAGGGAAATTTTAATTTTTGGAAAAAATCAGGGAACTATCTAGGTATTTTAAAAGTTTCTCAAAATATCAGGGGAAAATATAATTTTGAACTGCCAAACCTCTTGAAGTTTTCCTCCTTGATATTTCTTTTCATTTTGACACATTTTTTTTTTTTTTTTTGCCAAATGAAGCTTTATGCATATTCTAAAATTATTTTTAACTGCTACAAACCTGCAAAGCCTCGAGATCAAACTCGACAAAAAATAATAAACATTTGTAAAACTACCTCAACTCGGGTACAGTAAAACCTGTAAAGTTGACCACCTTTGTAAGTTGACCACTTGTCTAAGTTGACCGCTTTTGTCAGGAACGGAATTAGCCTGCATCAAATAACTCAAACTTTGTAAGTTTACCACCTCTCTATCTTGACCACCTGTCTATCTTGACCACTAATATACACCAGCTTTGGTTTGCAGCATTGTAAAAAACCCTTTGTAAGTTGACCACTAGGCAAAAGCATTAGATTGTACTAAAAGTTTCATCAGTTATGCATCAAATAAGCAACAAGACATTTTAGAAAAACCTATGAATATTTGTTTCCATCGAAAAACATTGGGCTCATGTTAAGTCCCAGAAAAAGCGCCAAAATTCAATAAGGAGGTATTTTGTTGAAAAGTAGATTACCATTGTTAAAAATGTACAAGAAAAAATCAAATGGAGAATTTGAGTCACTTTTGACTTGTTATGAATCTTTAGGAATTGTTAATATCAAGTAAGTAGTTTTTCATAAGCAATAAGGCAATTTTAAATTTGTATGATATTTTAGACGTCATTCTGGTAAATAACCTCTAAAAATATTCAGAGCAACAGTTTTTCTTATTGTTTTAAAGTAATGTTAAGCAATGAAAGTAAGTTTAAAGTATTCCAGTTAATTAAAAATGAATGCATGGGACAAGAAATGACAAAAAAAATTTTTTTTCATTATTACCCTCTATAAGTTGACCACCTGTCTTAAGTTGACCACCAAAGTGCTGCACCGCAAGTGGTCAACTTACACAGGTTTTACTGTATGATTATTTTCTTTATTTTTTAATTTATTCAAAAGTTCTGACGATTGTGTTGGTAATTATTAATACCATTTTAATATTTTGATTTTTACAGCTGATGATCTCAATATTTTCGCATCTGTGTTTGGAATTGTATTTTTCTTTTCTGTTTTTTTAATTTAAATTTCCATTTATCACTAAGCTTTGTTATTTAGAAGGCTTGTGAATAAAATTAGTTTATTTGCATTGAAGCCTTAATTCAGAAATGTTGAATTGAAATTCTCTATTCATTTTGAGTGCGAGTTTTCAAATGTCACACGTTAAATGTTGATCCAGACAAGATTTAATTAAAAAAAGCTTAATCTTCAAGTATTTTGAATGTTAATCTAACTGTTTTCTTTCCTGATATGAAAATCGACTGTTTTTCCCAGGGCTGGATTTAAGGGAGGGCAGGCGGGGCTGCTGCCCCGGGGCCTCCACAACAAAGGGGCCCCCCCTCAGTAAAATTTTTACAAAATATCCTAACTTTCACGGATCAGCAAATTTTACTTTTTTTTCTCCCAGACTTTTTTTTTTTTTTGTATTTCTACAAAGAATGCTTACACAAAAATAATACTACAGTAGAAGACCGTTATAACTCACACCTTGGGACCAGAGCTTTTGCGTTATACAGGTTTTTGCGTTATATAGATCATTTCACAAATTTTGAAACTAATATTCAGAATATATCTATATATTAGCACTTCAGAATGAGTTTTATCGGCAATGAGTATCAAAGCACCAATATTACAATTAGTTAATCACAAATAAATATGTTTCACAATCAAAATCCTGCACTTCTGCTAGCTCCATGGTTTGCATAACAGCTGCATTTTCTAGAGCAATCTGGTATTTTCTGTTTACTATGAGTACTAATTTTCAATTTAAAAGCTTTGAAATAAGATGGAAAGATGAAAAACTTTCAGAATTTAATTTGCCTAACAAGTTTTATTTTTGCAAAGCAAAACAGAGGGATATTTTAAACTTCAAAACCTATTGTTTGCTTCTGAAAAGTTGTGCGGTTTATAGAGAATTGCGTTATATAGGTCGGGGTTATAACGGTCTTCTACTGTATTATCGATATATCAGAAAGCCTTGATTGTAAGTATCCATTTACTATCAATTTTTACTTTCTTTTATATCTAATACATAGAAGAAAGTATTGGATTCGTGCAAATTTTCGAATTTCGAATTTTGACGGATTCGAACGTTTTGAGGTGTGCCGAGTCCATTTCGACTATTTTTGGAAAATGTCTGTCTGTCTGTGTGTGTGTGTCACGTCTGTGTGTGACCAGTTTTTTGTGGCCGCTCTGCAGCAGAAACTACCGCATGAAGTCGAACGAAATTTGGTACACATATGTGCCCCTATGTGAACTTGTGCCCATTGGTTTTTGGCGCGAATTCCTCCAAGGGGGGTGGAGCAATGGGACGTTTTTTGAGTTACGCGTGCTTGCTCTTCCTCAGGAAGTAACTGGCGGAATCAGACAAAATTTGGTCCATATGTTGCCATTAACAGGAACAGGTGCTGATTCAATTTTGGTGTCAATAACTCAAACGGGGGTTGAGCTATAGAACGTTTTTTGTCGTCAATTGTGACTGCTGTATCTCAAGAAATAATGAACAGAATGAAAGAAAAATTTATCGGCAAGTAGCCCTTAGTGGGTATAAAAGCTGATTTTATTTTGGTGTCAAAAGCTGAAAAGGGGGGGTAGCGCAATCGCCCGTTCTTTTTTTCCATTGTGAGTGCCCTATCTCAAGAAGTAATGCTACGTTCTGGTTGAAATTTGGAATATATGTGAATCCATATGTAAACAGGCTTTGGTTCAATTTTGACGCCAATCGCTCCAAGAGGTGTTGATTTTTTTTTTTTTTTTTTTTTGAATAAAAATAGCTTTATTAATGCAACAATAAGAAAGATAAATCGTAATAGATTGTCGTCTGCGTATTTCTCGTGATTTTAATTGAATGGAAATGATCGCAAATATTATTTCAATGATTTAAAATTTTTAACTGTTGCCATCTTATGTTTGTTAACAAATAAAATATTTGTAATTAATTCAAGCAAGGCTTTTAAAATAACTTTCAATTTTCGCTCTTTGCTTTGCTTTTGCAATAATTCAGACATTGGGATGGTAGTCAAGTTTTTGCATGTGTAATTTTGTTTTTGTTGGGAATATTGCTTCCTCGTCAAGCATGGGGAGGGATCAGAAAAAAAAAAGAAAAATATAGAAGAAAGTTTCGTGATGGCCACAACATACTAGTTTATTTTATCAAGCATTTCAGTAGCAATATATATATATATATTTTTTATTCATTTAATTTGTAATTTGTATCTATGAGTTAAAGAGATAATGTGTTGTAAATATCGTATGAAAATAAACTTAAACTTACATAACTTTTATGAAATGTATGTTTAGATGTACTTTAATGAAATGTATGTTTAGATATAAATAAGAAACAGCAATTTTAAGTCTATAAATTATAATAATAATAATGTAAAAAAATATATATAGCAGTAACTTATGGATGTATTTACTATTGAAGTGCTGATCGAAAATATTGTATATATACATATATATCGAAATACAATAGAAGACCGTTATAACGCTGACCTATATAAACACAATTCTCTATAAAACGCACAACTTATCAGAAATAAACAATAGGTTTTGAAGTTTAAAAAATCCCTCTGTTTTGCTTTGGAAACATAAAAATTGTTATTCAAATTAAATTTTGAAAGTTTTTCATCTTTCCATCTTAATTCAAAGATTTTAAATTTGAAATTAGAAATCATAACAAACAGAAAATACCAGATGGCTCTTTAAGATGGAGCAGTTATCCAAACCATGAAGCAAGCAGAAGTGCAGGATAATGCATTTTCTTTTGATTGTGAAACATATTTATTTGTGAATAACTAATTGTAATATTGGTGCTTTAATATTCATTGCAGATAAAACTCATTCTGATATATATGCTAATATACAGATATATTCTGACTGTTAGTTTCAAAATTTGTGAAATGATCTATATAACGCAAAAACCTGTATAACGCAAAAGCTGTGGCCCCAAGGTGTGCGTTATAACGGTATTCTACTGTATTCGGATATGTATCAAAGTATCGGATATTTTCGAAAATATGATGATCTTTTGGGACCCTGATCTGGTTTGGGGCCTCCACTCCTTCGTTGCCCCGATGCCTCCACACTTCCAAATCCGGCCCTGGTTTTTCCTCATATTTTTCAAACTAAAATCTAATGCTTGCTACAGTTGTAAAACCAGGGAAATATTTGCTGCAAAGTTAGGGAATTACCAGGGTACTTTTTTTTTCAGGATTTTGTTACCACCCTATCTGAATTGCAGCTGTTTTTGTCAGGGTTCGTACGCCTCCTGAAAACTCCTGAAATTAAATTTTTTCTTCTAAGGGCCCTTAAAACTCCTGAACTTTTGTTTTAACCTCCTGATTTTTCTCCTCTCCTCCTTATAATAACTTTCAACAACAATCCCTAATTTAAATTCCATGTCATCTCCGTTTAGGCAGCCATATTGAATTGCTGGCAACCAATCAAAATTCTCGTATTATACAGATCACCCAATGCCTTTCGCAAAGACTCGGGGTGTGTTCGAACCGATTGACCGGTTACTCTGTTCAAACATGCCCATTACGGTTACTGATTGTAACTGCCACTAGAGAACGAACCGAGATCATGTGCTAGGTTTTGTGTAACAGCAACAGCTATTAAGCATATCTTCTATATTGCTAATTAGTAGTGATATTGCTATTTTGTGGTATATTTAGTACTGATAATATGCCGATATATCTAATATTTTGTGTACTCCTGTTATTTTCAAATATTTTGAATCCAATTTTTAATTATTTTCTTTTTATGATTGAATAGTGTTTGAAAAAAAAATTACTAATCAATTAAAAATTTGACAGCAAAGTAGATTAAACGTTACTGAAACTAATTTTCTTGTAAAATCCGCTCGTGTTATTACTCCTGAATGTTTTGCTTTTGACTCCTGAAAACTCCTGAATTTCATTTTGTCTGGAAGAGTATGAACCTTGTTTTGTAATCAGAATCTTGTCGGATCTTCAAAGTTTTTTTTCCCTTTTCCTTCAGAACATTGACAAAGTGGATGAAATCAGGACTCGCTTGGAAGGGGAAGGGTTCGAGTTCTCGAACGCTCAGTGCGCTCAGCTGATTGGCGTCTACTCGGAAGCCAAGAACCTTGACGTCGTCCAAGATTTGATGCAGAAGATGTGAGTAAAAAAAAAAAATTCATTCAGATTTTCAAAGACATTCTGATTTTGGCCACCCCTCTTGGATTCTCTCTGAGCTCTGATTCTTTTCTTCAAGTTGAATTGTTTTCATTGATGTTCTATGCCATTATCTCTACATAGTATAAAATGAAGTGTCCAAAAAGCGTCTGTTTGTTTGAACTCGCAAAACTCGAGAACTACCCGGCCGATTGCGCTGAAATTTTCACAGTTTGTTCCTTTAAGTCCTGAGAAGGTTTGCAGACCAGTTCGAATAAAATTCGATGAATAGTTCTTTTTTTATTCCAATTTAGGCCCAATTTTCACATAAATTCCCGAATATGGGGGTGAAAAATGACTCGCAAATAGTAATATCATATATCGTTGGAAAGGGAAGAATTTTCCGCGTTCTACGCAATTTGTTCCAATGTTCTAACTTAATTGCGGCGGGAATTATTTACGTTTTTAGCTCGAATTTGTTTAGGCTTAGCTGAAATTTAGACACTACTTTCTTCATTAAATAAATCAATAAAAAGTGAAGGAATTGTCCCACAGCTTTCTTTTTGACGCCATTGGGAAAAAGCGACCTTTTTTACTCCAGATCTAACTCGACCTATGGTCGAAAGTTTAACCCTCTATCTCCATTAGAAAAAAAGTTACAAGCGAATGAAATGAAGTTCAAAAATCTGTTCTCTATTCAAGTTTTTAACCATTTTATTTTGCGTTTCCACGGTAATGCTTTTTGAATCCATTATTTCCATCTTTCTCATTTTCAATTCTGAAACGTATTTTATTTTGTGTTTCCATGGTTACGCTTTTTAAATCCATCGTTCTCATTTTATTTTCTTAAAAGTATTTTAATATCTGTCGTCATTGTTTGGAGGGGAAATTTTGCATGATGATTTTTTTTCTTTTATTTATGCCTGATTGTTGAATATACGTCTCTTGACGCAATTTTTGTTTTCAAAATAGACCGGGCAAAGCCGGGCAACGCAGCTAGTACTACTATATTGTAATGTATGTCATGATTTTATGTGCTACTATGTATCATGATACACTTGCAACCATCAAATTTATAATATTTAATGCAAAAAATAGTTATTTCCGTTGAATTATAGCAACCAAGCAGAATTTTGAAGTTTAAAATGTAAAATTATATTGCATTCTTACCAGAGGCGGCGATTGGGACTGAACAGTCAGAGGGGGAGAAAAAAAAACAACTGAAAGCCATGGCATGGGCGCCCATATGCAAAATTGTAAGGGGGGGGGGGGCGGCTCAGAAATTTTAACCATGGTTTAGCAAAATTTTAACCATGGTTTAGCAGGATATTTTCCTCATGGAGGCAGATTTCAGGACAGATTAGAGTCATTAAAATTTGACTTTTTTAATTATTTATTCATTGATGGCTGGAGAAGAAATATTTTTATATTTCAGGCAAAGAAAAAAAGTACTAAAAGCAAGGAAGTTCTAATCTCCAAGGGGGGGGGCTCGAGCCCCCCCCCCCTTGTCCCCCTTTGAGCCATGGGACTTATAGCGGCAATGAATTTTTTTTTTTTTTTTAAGAGAAAAAAGAAGTACAAAATTTTGCTGGGGCTGGTTTTGAGAGCAGATGAGTAGTAATTGATACATATAACAACCTTTTCATGACACCCTAGTCTATCTCTACTACAGTAGAAGACCCTTATAACGCCGACCTATATAACGCAATTCTCTATAAACCGCACAACTTTTCAGAAGCAAACAATAGGTTTTGAAGTTTAAAATATCCCTCTGTTTTGCTTTGCAAAAATAAAACTTGTTAGGCAAATTAAATTCTGAAAGTTTTTCATCTTTCCATCTTATTTCAAAGCTTTTAAATTGAAAATTAGTACTCATAGTAAACAGAAAATACCAGATTGCTCTAGAAAATGCAGCTGTTATGCAAACCATGAAGATAGCAGAAGTGCAGGATTTTGATTGTGAAACATATTTATTTGTGAATAACTCATTGTAATATTGGTGCTTTAATACTCATTGCAGATAAAACTCATTCTGAAGTGCTAACATATAGATATATTCTGAATATTAGTTTCAAAATTTGTGAAATGATCTATATAATGCAAAAGCTCTGGTCCCAAGGTGTGCGTTGTAACAATCTTCTACTGTATATACATGCACACATCGAAATTCTTTCCGACGTTTAGAAAGCTTATTAAAACAAATATGTTACCAATACAGCAACAGCGCTGACTTTACTAGAGAAACAATCTACACAAGTTTTGTTTCCGAAATGTTCGAAGATTAGGCCTTTTGTATTGCAGCAGATACCATGTCTCAGTACGTGAAATACTCCGCCAGCTCAGTCATTCCAGACAATGACTGCAGTTTCGTGCTTATTGGCACTCATCAGCCCAGCATAGGAAGTGACTGTGCTGGAGGTGGAAAACCTCTTAAGGAAGCCTGGAATGCCAAACAAACTGGTAGCTAATGTAGTATTAGCACAGACCAGACAAGTGACCAAAATACCTTGTCTCAAGTCTTGTTTTATTAGCTGTAACATGTCACAGTTAATCGTAGAAAATGCGGGGTAGTGTACACTTGGCAAAAACTCACGATCTTTAATGTGCCACCATAAAAGTAAATCACTTGGAGTTCGATCTGGAGATCACAGTAGCTACAGAAGAAGAAGATTGTCTCATTAGAACTTAGTCAAATCTGATGAGTAAGAAACTTTTTACATGAAATACACTGCAAGCTCAGTCATTTCCAGCCAAGGACTGCAGTTTCGTGCTTATTAGCACTCATCAGCCCGGCATAGGAAAGTGACTGGGCTGGAGGTGGAAAACCTCTTAAGAAAGCCTAGAGTGCGAAACAAACTGGTAGCTAATATAGAATTAGCAGACCAGACGAGTGACCGAAGCAATAGTTCGGTTTCAACTCAAAGATTGAAGGCAAGGCAGGTATATTCAGTAAATTACCCCCATTAGCCAGGGCTAAAGCAGAATTACATGAAATACACCGCCAGCTCAGTCATTTCCAGCCAAGGACTGCAGTTTCGAGTGCAGACAAGTGAAATGTCTGTGTAGCGAGTAGTCTGTGCTAATTCTATAATAGCTACCAGTTTGTTTGGCACTCTTGACTTCCTTAAGAGGCTTTCCATCTCCAGCTCAGTCACTTTCCTATGCCGGGCTGATGAGTGCTAATAAGCACGAAACTGCAGTCCTCGGCTGGTAATGACTGAGCTGGCGGTGTATTTCATGTATTTCTGCTTAACCCTGGCTAATGGGCGGTAATTTACTGAATATAAGAAACTTTTTATTAAGGAAATGTGGAAAGCCTGCGAGATAATTGGGGGTGCCCCGTCTTGTAGGAAAATACATTGATAGTGACATGTTACAACAAGTGGCAGAAAATAAAGTCTTAAGACTTGATATCTGCCGCATTACGAAAGGTTCACATATCAAACATTTGGGGAAAAAACTTCTGCAATTTCTTTCTATAGCTAAGTCAACGGTGTTGCTGAATTGGTAATAGGTTTCTTTAATGAGCCTTCCAAGCGCTGGATGGATGGAAGAATTTGTCACAAAACCTGGACACTTCGCGGCACCCCTTGGCAACTCTTGTGGCACCCAGTATGAGAACCCCGGTTTAGGTGATTCAATTCATGGGCTCATTAAGAAAGAAATGAACACCATTTATTAATCCTTCAAAAAATTCTCGACTAAAAACGAACCATTGACAAAATTCTCAATTCTGAAAACGGAACTAGCAAATCCACTGGTGAAAGAATGTCAATGTTGCAACGCAAACACATTTTGGGTTTACTTACAATTCTATATCTTTAAATGTTATTAACCCCTTACCGCTCCTTCCCGTGATATTGCTGTGCTGGGGTGTGCAATATTAAAGCGACGAAACTATTAAAACCAATTCATTTATTTTGCCCGGAATACATTTTATTTCTCTCTTTATACACTAGATGGCAGCACCAGTCCATTTTAAATGTAATTCCAGAGATGAAGAAAGGAAATTTGGTACTAACTTACCAGATTGTGACGTTGGCCTCTGTATCTGAAGCTTTGAAATTTACCACACAAGAAAAATTTACTTATCTTCACTTATATTACACAAAAGATTAATAAAATTCTTTTTTAATGTTAAAAAGACGTATTTCTTAAATTTTTGCTGCTTACTTGGGCTTGCTTGTTAACTTTTCATCAAATTTTAAATTTTTTTAAAATTTTAATCTAAAAATATTGAAATTGAAAAATTGAATGCACATGTTGTGCATACATTTATTTTTATATCATTTTCTTAAATAAAAAAAATTAGACACTTTTATGTCCGTTTTCTTGAAAATTATCTGATCGTTAAGGGGTTAATGTATCAGTTTTTTTCTTGCATCTAAATTTCATAAAATTCAACTATTTCTTAAATCTCATCTGTGTTTTCCCAAAATTGACAGAAACGGACTTTAGCAAAAACAAAATACTCAAAACAACCTCTCTTCTAATTAGGCCTCACCCCTTTATAATGATTACAATTTAGGAAAACAATAATTGATTTTATTAATACCTTAATAAATCAGGATTTAAAGTTTAGCCAACAGTGCAGCATTGCTAGTAACAAGGCCAATAAAGTGCTAGGGTTTATCAGTAGATCTATTTCAAACAAATCTAAAGAAGTTCTTCTGCCCTTATATAGAAGTTTGGTAAGACCCCATTTGGAGTATGCTGTTCAGTTTTGGTCTCCTTGTCTTAAGAAAGACATTAATGTATTGGAAAGGGTTCAAAGGCGGGCTACAAGGCTAATGAATGGACTTTCCCACTTAGATTATGATTCCAGGCTCAGAAGGCTAAAAATGTACAGTCTTGAGCAAAGAAGAGACCGAGGGGACATGATTCAGTTGTTTAAATTTATTAAAACGAAGGATGTTACGGAGCTAAAGTTTAGCATTGAAAACAGGACAAGGGGTCATTGTTTCAAGCTATTTAAATCTCGGGCTAACATGGATATTAGGAAAAATTATTATTATAGCAGGGTAGTGGAACTCGGAACAGCTCTCCGGAAGAGGTGGTCATGGGCAAGGGGGTGGATGGCTTTAAGAGGGCCATTGATCTTCACTAAGGATTGTAAATGGACTAGAACCAGTCTAGCTGGGCCCAGAGCCTGTTGCTGGTCGTCACTTTTGTATTTGTATAACTTGTTTGATATCTTAACTGTACTATAAAAATATAGTGATGGTAAAATAACAGCCAATGAAATGACTGAAAGGTTGTTGCATAGGAATCTCAAAGTGAATTTCATAATCAACATTTCAAACTTCATGCTAAGGCTGGAATGGATCAACTGCTACCATTTGCTATAGGTTAAAATTGAACTGGAGTAGAACTGTTATTGTTGCATAATAATTTTGTACTTCATCAGCAAAATCATTTGAAGTTCAATTAGGTTCCTATATTTTAATGCTACTTTTAAACTATTTCGTTCCTATTTTAAAATATATAAATATTGATAAATGATTACTTTTTACTTCCTTTTACAAAAAAGGAAGTATTGTATTCGAGAAAAAAATTTCACTCAAAAATCGGCCTTAATTTCCATTTTGCTCATCCCCAAATGAATGTTGAGTTTTATTTTTCAGCCTGACCACACGTGGATATATGCCTAGGAACGTACAGACACCCGAAATATCCATTTTGACGATCCCAGAGTTAATTACAACGTATTTTCTCGTGACATCTGTATGTACGTATGTATGTGTGTGTGTGTATGTCGCATAACTCAAGAACGGAATGTCCTAGAAAGTTGAAATTTGGTTCTTAGACTCTTAGTGGGGTCTAGTTGTGCACCTCCCCTTTTGGTTGCATTCGGGTGACTCTAAATGGGTCTTTTGCTCCCTTTTAGGGGGAAATCATTGTTAAATTCGATGTAAACTGAAGTGGTACAGTAGAAGACCGTTATAACGCCAACCTGTATAACGCAATTCTCTATAAACCGCACTACTTTTCAGAAGTAAACAATAGGTTTTGAAGTTTAAAAAATCCCTCTGTTTTGCTTTGCAAAAATAAAAATTGTTAGAAAAATTAAATTTTGAAAGTTTTTCATCTTTCCATCTTATTTCAAAGCATTTAAATTTAAAATTTGTACTCATAGTAAACAGAAAATACCAAATGGCTCTTGAAAATGCAGTTGTTATGCAAACCATGAAGCTAGCATAAGTTATAATAACTAATTGTAATATTGGTGCTTTGATACTCATTGCAGATAAAACTCATTCTGAAGTACTAATATATAGATATATTCTAAATATTAGTTTCAAAATTTGTGAAATGATCTATATGACGCAAAAACCTGTATAACGCAAAAGCTCTGGTCCCAAGGTGTGCATTATAACGGTCTTCTACTGTATTATAATTTGGTTGACACTTGGCGATATATCGCCAATATTTTAATGCCAACTTGGCGACAAATTTGGCGATTTTTTTTTTTTAAATCTGGTTTTAATTCGGTCACTGTTGGTGATATTTAGAGAGTAAACTATTGAATCATATAAAATTGCCAATAATGAGAAAATGACATTAAATTGGAGTAAAAGGAAGTCATGTGATGCACACATGAGCTCGTTTTTTTTGTTTTAAATCATTCCTTGGATGTACAGTAGAGAACCAATTATCCTGGAAGTTCGGGACCATTGCTATCCCGGATATCTGAATTTCCTGGTTTTCTGGATCGGTGAAAAGTGCTATTGGCCGATTGTTTATAAAGCTTAAATTACTATAATAAATAATAACACATATTCGAATAAGAAGAAAAGAGTTCAGAAATGCTTATAAATATCGAAATATTAAAAACTACTTGTGAGGGAAAAATTTAAGCACCAAAAGGCACGAGACCCTTCACAATAAGTTTGAAAAAGAAAAAAAAAACTTTTTGATATTTTAAAATATTTAAAAAAAGAAAATGAACGGAAGGGCAAGAAACAAGTTTTTGAAGGTAAATGTGCGATTTTCTAGTGTATAAAAGAATTTGTTTTCATGAATGCATTGCATTTTTTAAATTTTTTGTAAAGATTTTGCGTTTGCGATCACGATAGTTAATGATAACTATTGCTTTTGCATTAAGTTAATATCAATAGAAATTTGATTTATGAGTTCTTGCAGCCTTATTACAGTCTTGCGTTTAACGATTTCTCGATTCCACGATCAACTATCTGTAAAATTCGCCAATCTGGTTTTCGGAGTTTCCTGCACTTTCTCGACGTCACTTACGCTCAAAACGGCTTTAATTAAAGGCCATTCAATAAAATATCGCACTTTGGAACAAAACACAAAAACTTCAGACTTACGAGTGTACTCCTTAATTCAAGAAAATATTTCGGAAATTTTGCCCGGCGTAAGGATAACAACCCTTTGAAGTTCGTTTTTGTAAACATTTTCCCGAGTTATACGTGAGTAATATGGTATTCATTAAGAAACCGTTCATATTCTTTTAGGTATTTCAAAAAAATGCTTAGTTTTTCAAAAATTACCAAAAATGCGTATTTTTTAAAAATAACGTTAAAATCAGCAAAAAGTTGCCGGTTTTCTGGTTTCCCGGTTTTTTGGTTCCCGGATAAAAGGTTCTGCACTGTAGTTAGTTCTTTAATTTGTTTATTGTCAATAATGTGGTCTGGTTGAGTAATGCGTAACTGACAGTAATGTATTTTTCCCACAGGAAAAAAATCAATCCAGGTTTCAGACTGGATATCGTGAAAGCTATCGAGTATGCTGCATTGCTGGTGAAATATGAAAAATATGACGGTGAGTAACTCTTGATGGTTCGGTGAAAGCGATCCTTTTTGTGCGCTGTTTTATTACTGGAAAAAATCCTTTTTCAAAACTCACGATAGCAGAAAACAAAACCTTTTCATTTGTAAGCATGAAAATTATTTTTAATGCCTTTTTCAAACATCTCATTTCATTAAAAAAAAAAATAATAATAATGTAAATCTTCTTCCAAATGTAGGATATATTGCTACTGCATATCAATTAATATTTTTTGTGAAATTCTATCAACTTTCTTATGTATTCGAATAAAAACTGTTATCGTGAAAAATATAAATAACAATTTATTAGTTGTAGAGTATGCAGTTCATATTTAAATTATAAAAATTTTCAAATAATGAAATTAGATATTTTTATATGAAATGTTTTTAATGAGAACAAGAAATGCGCAACATTGTTGTATTAAAGTTTTCTGCGACAATTGTAAAAGAAACACAAATGTGCAAGATATTTCAGATACGCGTTTCGGAGTTTTCATTGTAAAAAGGATTTTTTTTACAATGCAAAACAATATGTTAACTTATGGAGAGCATCCATTTAAATGCCAAGTTTTGCCGTCTTATGCGTGTTTGTACTCATTTTAAAAAGTGCTTTTCATTACAGGGGGTCAGCTGACCTTTTGACCCTTCCCTGAATCCGCCCTTGGTCCCTGAAAATGCATTAAAAACTTCCTGATTTATCTCTGAACTTCTTAAATTTAAATTTGTTGCAAGTAATTAGGTGAACCGTAGTGACATATTCAGTAAAGAATAGGACTTGTGGCTGGAGAGTCGCTGGTTCAATGCCTATGGGCTGAAGATCCTCCATGTTTGCTAATGGGTGACTGGGGCACATTAAATATGTTGCGGATCCAAAGATATCCAAGTTCCCACTTCAAATCGATGTCTCTGGGAGTAACGGATCGGGGGTGGCTCAACTGCTGTTCTGGATTTAAAAAAAGAAAAATGGCTCTTTTTTACTGGTTAAACCAGGTACAGAGAACCTAGGAGCATAATGTAAAGTAATGCATGTAATTAGGTCAATTATGAAGAAAATAACTATGTCTCTTGTAAAATATGTTTTTTTTAACCTAAAAACTGCATTTTTTAAAACTTAAAAAAAGAAATATTCCCAAAAACTACCAAATTGCCTTGCTGAAATCTCAAAAAATTCAGTAAGTTTTTACAAAATTCACAAAATAAAAGACTCTTAAAAAAAAAAATACTTTGAATAACCCCAGTAAGTGACTGTCTTCCAGTTTAGAGCGCTCAATCTCACAATGTTGTGTTTTGGGTTTCTCGTATTTAGGTATGAGGTTAAAGGGAGCAGAAATAGTTGTTTGCTGTGACATTTTATTTGATTTATGGTGAATATTTTAACCTATAATTTCACACCAGGGTGACCAACCTTTCTGAGAAGAGTAGCGCCATCTGGGGAAAATGGAACGTTCATGACACTGTCAAATTTTCTTACATACTGATCTAGTCATTACGAGCCTGCCTTATTAATGCTTGGATCCTACGTAGAATCGTAACCACTATGATTTGGCATTTTCATAGCATTTCAAATTTATATAGTAAATGGCTATCAGAATAGCATAATTTACTGTCTTGGTTTAATCTATAATTTATGTAGAAGACCCAAGTAGAATGAGGTTAAGGTTAAAAGTCTCCATTAAATTTCAAAATAAAATGGTACTTTTCTCAATTGTCTATCTGCAGCATAAAATAAATATCTGGGGCAGAAAATTTAAAACCCTTTGTTGTGGAAAACTCTTTGAATGTGTACTGAAAACACTTTTTTTTTTTTTTTTTGTTAAAAGATAGACCAAATATAAAATCAAAATAATTGAGCCTTTTTGATCATCTGTTAAAAAGAAAATCATTGTGAAAAATTAGAATTTGCAACCATCATGGTCCTATGGTATACTACAAAAGGCTATTAAATAGCATTTTAAGAATATTTTGAATTTTTTAATGAATTTCCTGTACCACTGTTAGTATTCTGATGTGCCATACTGTAGCATGCATGCTGCCAGCGCTGATTTAACCCCTACCCTCTCGCTCCAGTGAATATGCCGAGCTAGGGTTTCGATAATCATTTCTCGCGCCCGTGATATTGCCGTGTTGGGGTGTGCAATATTAACGCGACGAAACGATTAAAATCAATTCATTTCTTTGGCCCGGAAAACATTTTATTTCTCTTTTTATGCAATAGATGGCAGCACCAGTCACATTTAAACGTAATTGCGGATTTTAAATGTAATTGCAGAGATGCAGGAAGGAATTTTGGTACTACTTACCAGGTTGTGACGTTGGTCTGTGTATCTCAAGCTATGAAATTTACCACACAAGAAAAATTTACTTATCTTTACTTATATTACCCAAAAGATTAATAAAATTCCTTTTTAATGTTTAAAAGAGGTATATCTTCAATTTTTGCTGCTTGCTTGGGCTTGCTTGTTGATTTTCAAAAAATTTTAAATTTTTTTTTAAATTTCAATCTAAAAAATATTGAATTGCTTTTGCAGTTAACAAACAAATCAGCTGCAAGAGGATCTAGATCATATTACGGAGTGGGCTGATAAATGGTGTATGACTGTTAATGTTGGGAAATGTCAAGTGCTACATTTAGGGCATGGAAATAAGTGTACAAGCTATTATTTGCAAGGTTCAGTCATTAGTCAGGCAGACAAAGTTACTAAGCCAATAAGATGCTTGAGTTTATCAATAGATCTATTTCAAACAAATCCAAAGAAGTTCTTCTGCCCTTATATAGAAGTTTGGTAAGACCTCATTTGGAGTATGCTGTTCAGTTTTGGTCTCCTTATCTTAAGAAAGACATTAATGTATTTTAAAGGGTTCAAAGGCAGGCTTCAAGGCTAATAAATGGACTTTCTCACTTAGACTATGATTCCATTCTTACTTGAGCAAAGAAGAGACCGAGGGGACATGATTCAGCTGTTTAAATTTTTATTAAAATGAAAGATGTTACGGGGCTGAAGTTTAGCACTGAAAACAGGACGAGGGGTCATTGTTTCAAGCTATTTAAATCTCAGGCTAACATGGATATTAGGAAAAATTATTATTTTAGCAGGGTAGTGGAACCTCGGGACAGCTTACCGGAAGAGGGGGTCATGAGCAAAGGAGTAGACAGTTTTAAGAGGGCCATTGATCTTCACTGGGGATTGTAAATGGACTAGGACCAGTCTAGCTGGGCCCAGAGCCTGTTGCTGGTCGTCACTTTTGTATTTGTATTTGTATAAAATGAAAAATTAAATGCACATGTTGTACATACACTTATTTTTACATAATTTTCTTAAATAAAAAAAATAGACACTTTTAGGACCATTTTCTTGAAAATTATTCGATCGTTAAGGGGTTAACACAAGGAAGGTAATAATATTTCATTTTGATCATATATTTATTTTGTTCATTTAGCAACATTTTTACCTCTGCTCCTCCCTCATGTTTAAATTTGTGTTCCAGAAGCCATCGAGGGCCTGAAGGATGCCCTGAGTGACACAAATCAGATGCAGAATACGCCCTTTCTCCAGAGGTGCCTGAGGAAGTTGTTGAATTCGGCCGCAGAGACGGGAAATGCGGATTTTGTGAGGAACCTGCACAACGTCTTCATGCCCCACGTGGACAGAATGGTCTCAAAGGAAGTCCTCCTGGAGATGCTCATCAAGGTTCATGCTTACAAGTGAGCGAGAGGGTTCGATATCTTTATGTTGTTGTTGTTGTGTACGGCTATCTGAAATTCAATCCATAGAGATCTGGTGGTTCAGTACCAGTGTTGCCAGATGGTCAAACCCAGATTTCCCCAATTCCCTTCCAACTTTTCCCCAAAAAGCGATGTTCTCTACCAAAATTCCCCAAATTCAAAAACTATTTTTCCACTAATATTTTCATAAAATGAATCGACTTCCTCTAATATTTTTGTCTCTTGAAAAAATTTTTTTCCCCCAAATAGCCAAATTTTCTTATAAAATTCCCCAACTTTTTTTTCCTCCCATCTTCGCTTTTTTTTTTTTTTTTTTTGTCTTCTTTATCTTTACTAATAATAAAGCTGAAAGTCTCTCTGTCTGGATATCTCTCTGTCCGGATCTCTTTCTGTCTGTCAGGATCTCTATAACGCGCATATAGCGCCAAGACCGTTCGGCTGATTTTCATGAAATTTGGCAAAGAATTAGTTTGTAGCATGGGGGTGTGCACCTTTAAGCGATTTTTCGAAAATTCGATTTTGTTCTTTTTCTTCACTACTTCTTAACGCAAATTTAAATGCGAAAAAAATTCTTTTTTCCCGAGGTTTTCTTTTCCCCAGGTTTTCCCCAAGGAAAAAAAATTTCCCCAAAGAATTCCCCTCAAAACCCATTTCCCAAAAATTTCCCCAGAGAGCACCAGATTTCCCCAAAATGGGGAAATTTTCCCCAATCTGGCAACACTGTTCAGTACTAAACAAAGGGAGCAGGAAGGAAAAATACAATAAACGTATCCCACCAAAAACATTCTGTAAAAAAACTAGCCAAGTCTTGATATAGCTGCTTGTTTATCTCTAAAATGTAATGAAATCTTGACAAAGTCATGACAAGTCTAAGGTTCCTTACTGCGATTTCTTTATTATTATAGTAAATGTTGTGTGACTTGGCCGTTAAACATTCTTTATACGTTAGTGGGTACAAGTCAATTTTGTTTACACGTAATGTTATATCTGTTGTAACTACCTATGTTTGTTAAGCGAGATAATAGCCCATACTGGTATTGGTAATTGGACGCTAGTGTCTCATTTTCGGCTGTTGTTGATTGTGCAACCCATGCATTCAGCATTGGCAATGCTGACTTCTGCTCTTTTTGGCTTCTGCTGCTTTTTGGAGCGTCAAATCGACCACCGATCTAACATAAAATAGACGTACAGACGGACTTCTATCAATGATTAGAAGTCTTTCTGTACTGGAAATAATTTTTTATACTGTTTGTTCCAGGCTCGCCTATACATAAGTATTATTGAAATACTCAGCTTTATTAAGCCTACAATTGACTGGTTATTGAATCCATGTTTTCCAAGTGGCAATTTTCCATCGTCAATGGGTAGCGGTTCTGGCGACAGCTTTGTGCAACATTGTCATGGAGCACCTAGTTTTGTACCCTTGTGTACCCTTTAATGGCCAAGTCACACAACATTTACTATAATAATAAAGAAATCTGGGTAACCAACTACCAAGGCTACTACCGTATTTTCCTGCATATTATCCGCAGGTCCTAAAATCGGCCTGAAGAAAAAAAAGTTTCTTATAATCCGCGGCGGTGTGCAATCCGCGGATAATACGATTTAAAAAGATTTAAGTTTGAAAAGTTTGAATTTAACTTACCATTTGAGCAACTAAACTAAAAACATGACAAAGTAATTACTTTGAAGGCATAATCAAAATTAATCTGAAATATAATCTAAAATACAGTCGGACCTCCATATATCGAAGTAGCAAATTGCCGGAAAAAAAATCGATATATAGAAATTTCGATACACAGAAAAGATCTTATTTAATCTTAAAAATCTCCTAAAACATTAAAATTAAAGCTAATTTACGTGTATGAACCTCAATTTTTAATTGATACGAGCATCGGATTAAACAAAAGTTAGTAATTAAAAAAATAACAGAAATTACATTTTTGCACCAACCATACATCTTCATATTCTTCGGCTACATTGATCGCAACATTAGGGGATTTTTTTGGCAATGTAATCGAGAGAAGAGTAAAAATTCAATCTACGTAACTTGAATGATTTTTATTGAAGCTTAGAAGACTAGAAATGATAATCAACAAACGAAAGGGATAATTTGAAACTGATTTTACAGTGTTACTGGTCACAGCTAAGATTTGAAATAAATTTGAGGGAATTTAAGAACTTTAGAACGGAACAACGACTTAACTACACACTCTTCAACCTCAGATTTCTTATTAGATCCGTAGCAACCTTTAGTGAACACAATATTCTCCCTTAATCTTCAATTTTCATGAGACAAACAGTCTAAAGTGGAAAAAAAATGTACGAATGTCTCGAGAAACATTTCAATATATACGGATTTTTTCGATATATCGAGATTTTTTCGATATATAGAAACATTTTTTCCATGTAATGAACATAGAAATTTACTGTGATTTCGATATATAGAAAATTTCGATATTTGGAAGTTCGATATATGGAGGTTCGACTGCATAATGATTTCTTCTTGAAATCTTGATTATAGTACGCTAATTACTTGAAAAAACAAGGAGTCAATACAAAGGAGCAAAAGGTCTAATCTTTTGCAAACGGCTACCTATTTCACTAATCTTGCTTATTTTACATGACTTGAATCGCATAAGAGGAACATTCAAGCAACGTAAAATAACCAACATGCAGGCAGGCAGCGAGGAAGAACATGCATGCTTCGTAAAATAAACAACATTCAGTCAGCGTACAATCTCGATCAGTGAATCCTACTGTAAAAATATTGAGGATCAATGCGTTGGTGTTAAGGGGGGGGGGAAATCACAGATAATCCGCGGCTGCGTATAATCCGCACCTCATAAACTTTGCCTTTTTTAGCAGATAATCGGCGGATTATACGCAGGAAAATATGGTAGTACCATCTCTTGCCCCAAGACAGAAAAGGGGTTCACCTACCATGTGTACTGGTTATCTCCAAACTTTTAATTTTGCCACTTGCATCCCTTTGCTTCTCGCTGCCTCAACTGTAACATTGATGTTTCGTCCCCTGCCACAAAATACAGTCGGACCTCCATATATCGAAGTAGCAAATTGACGGAAAAAAAATCGATATATAGAAATTTCGATATGTAGAAACGATCTTATTTTATCATAAAACTCTCCTAAAACATTAAAATTAAAGCTAATTTTCGTGCATGAAACCCAATTTCTAATTTATACGAGCATCGGATTAAACGAAAGTCAATAACTGAAAAATTAACAAATTACATTTTTGTGCCTTCATACAATTTAATTTTCATTTTGACAACGTAATCGAGAGAAAAGTAAAAAATCAATCTACTTAACTTGAATGATATTTACTGAAGCTAAAAAGACTAGGAATGATAATCATCCGACAAAAAGAACAAATTGAAACTGATTTTACAGTGTTACTGGTTACAACTAAGGTTTGAAATAAACTCGAGGGAATTTAAGAACTCCAGAACGGAACAACGACCTATCTACACACCCCTCAAACCCAGATTTCTTATGAATTTCTCAGCAAACTTTAGTACACATAATTTTCTCCCCTAACCTTCATTTATCATGAGACAAACAGTCTAAAATGGGAAAAAAAAATCTACGAATGTCTCGAAATTTTTTTCGATATATAGAGACAGGGCCCAATACAGGCTGATTTTGCTACCGTTTTTCGGTACCTTCACAAAAATCTTGTTTTGAAATCGGTACTTTCACAAAAATCAAGTAATAAAATCAGTAGCTTCACAAAAACATCGAAAATTTCACAAAAATTACATTTATATGAACAATCGCTTAAACAGAAACCTTTTTGTAGTATTTTAACTAATTTTTTTTAACTGTTTCTCGCCTAAGTGTATTTATGCAATATTATCGCAATCTTTCAACGTCTATTTTGGGAAACCGTTTTTCTCATAATTTCCTATATCGTACACAGTACATAGCCTATTAAGCTGAAATTACGATGGTATTTTTCGTACTTAGGTTTTTAGCTCCCCCTCCCCAAAAAACGAAATCTGTTAAAAATAATACTAGATGACATTTACACTTTTCGAACTAAAATTTCACTTGTTCTACTTCTCTTTTACAAAAATTAGGATGCCTCTAAAATTTCTCAAAAACAATGCTGATAAAAAAAAAAAAAAAAAAAAAAAAAAAAAAAACCTTCACAAAAATAGGTAGCGAGAAAAAAGTCCTGGATTGGCACCTGAGAGATTTGAGACCTGAGACTGCAGCTAAAAAGATTAGGAATGATCATCAACAGACTAAAAAGAGAACTTGAAACTGATTTTACAATGTTACTGGTTGCAACTAAGATTTGAAATAAACTTGAGGGAATTCGAGAACTCCAGAACGAAACAACGACCTAGCTACACACCCCTCAACCCCAGATTCCTTGTGAATTTCATAGCAACCTTTAGTGAACATAATTTTCTCCCATAACCTTCATTTTTCATGAGACAAACAGTCTAAAAAGGAAAAAGAATCTACGAATGTCTCAAAAAAAAAAATCGATATATAGAGATTTTTTCGATAGATAGAAACAATTTTTCTATGTAATGAACATTGAAATTTGCTGGGATTTTGATATGTGGAAGTTCGATATATGGAGGCTCGACTGTAGTTTTCTGGCATTCTGTCTCACCGTTGCCTTTTCCCATTTCCTGAAGGGAAGACTTGGAGAGTGCCCTGGATGAGTTTCGGAAGTGCGTGCAGCAGCATCGTATGGCTCCCTGTCTCAACCTGATGCTGAACAAGTGCATCCTTTGCAACGACCAAGACACGCTCCAGAAAGGTACGCAACAAAAAAACTCCAATACTCTCGTTTCTGCATTTTTTTACTGTACAAAAACATCTAAAAGTGCCTCATTTTCGGAAAATGAGGTTTTTCCTATGCCTCCTGAAATAAAAGTTTTGAAAACTTGCCAATATTGTACTTAACAGATCTTTTTTGACTGTTATTGAAGACTAGCATTCCCGTCCCCGGCATTGCTCGGGTAATGGAATTAGCAGGGGTTAACAGTGCTTGGTGCACTTAGTTTCGAAAATCCCCTATAGGTAATAATTACTTATTACCTATAATTTTTTTCTAATTTTGGGAGGATGGGGCCCTTGGACTCCTTATATATATGCCCTTGTCCTTAACCGATCTTTAACTGTTATTAACGAACCTTTTAAAGTATTGATTATCTTTGCAAACACAGGCCATCCACATTTTATTGTTATACTTATGTTTAAGCAAGAACTTCTTTGTATTCAACATTTTTAGTTTTTCTTTTTTTTTTCTGGTGCTAAAATTAATAAGCTGCTTGATGAACTGACTTAGGTGCAAGCTACATAAAATTGGCCGAGTTGAAAAAAAGTCTTCTCCAAAATCGATCCCTGCTACTTTTAATGTCTGTCCTTCTGACTTTATTAACGGTTATAGCAAAGCAAACTTTTACAGGAAACTGCACTCTTCTAAATTCAAAAGGATAGTCCACCTGTGATGATGTGCTTAAAAACTTCATTTCTAGTTTTGAAAAAAGGGAGGCAAAAGACAGAAACATTTTTATTTGACTTGAGAAAAACCTCGAATAATCACGCGAGAAACAAAAAATTATCAAAATTAAATTCTCTATCGACCAAAAGTTGAGACTAAATAATGATTTGAATGGAGGAAAGCCTCTGAAAATAAGGGATTTAAATTTGAATGACAGGTTTTAATTCCACAGAATTTAAGGGGTTTTAATTAATTTCTCCTAAACTAATTGATATTTCGAAAAATCATTTCGTAGTGGATACTTTCATAATCATGTGGACATGCCTGCCAAATTTCAAGTCTGAGGCTTCAGCCGTATTGGCTGTGTGTTGATATATATATATGTTATCTCAGGACATTGATTTTTATATATTAAGATAATCTTACCTTATTCTGCTGCTGTTTTGGACGTCTTAATTTCCATGAATGTGATGGTGCAAACTCTACACACAGCACTAAAATGTCACAGTATTTGATTAAAAGCATAATGTTTATTTCATCTTTACGAATAATAAAGTCTGTGTGCCTGGATATCTGGATCTTCTACACACACATGCATACGTACCGCACCTACACGCACACGCATGCAAACATACACCTATACACACACACGCATGCAAACATACACCTATACACACACACACGCATTGCACACACACACGCATGCATTCTGCTAGCTTCATGGTTTGCATAACAGCTGCATTTTCAAGAGCCATCTGGTATTTTCTGTTCATTATGATTACTAATTCTAAATTCAAAAGCTTTGAAATAAGATGGAAAGATGAAATACTTTCAGAATTTAATTTGCCAAACAAGTTTTATTTTTGCAAAGCAAAACAGAGGGATTTTTTAAACTTCAAAACCTATTGTTTGCTTCTGAAAAGTTGTGCGGTTTATAGAGAATTGCGTTATATAGGTCGGAGTTATAACGGTCTTCTACTGTAGTAGAGATAGACTAGGGTGTCATGAAAAGGTTGTTATATGCATCAATTACTACTCATCTGCTCTCAAAACCAACCCCAGCAAAATTTTGTACTTCTTTTTTCTCTTTTTTCTTAAAAATTTTTTTTTTATTGCCGCTGTAAGTCCCATGGCTGAAGGGCGCCCATATAGGGGGAACAAGGGGAGGGGCTCGAGCCCCCCCTCCCCTTGGAAATTAGAACTTCCTTGCTTTTAGTACTTTTTTCTTTGCCTAAAATATAAAAATATTTCTTCTCCAGCCATCAATGAATAAATAATTAAAAATGTCAAATTTTAATGACTCTAATCTGTCCTGAAATCTGCCTCCATGAGGAAAATATCCTGCTAAACCATGGTTAAAATTTTGCTAAACCATAGTTAAAATTTCTGAGCCCCCCCCCCCCACCCTTACAATTTTGCATATGGGCACCCATGCCATGGCTTTCAGTTTTTCTTTTTCCTCCCCCTCTGACTGTTCAGTCCCAATCGCCGCCTCTGGTAAGAATGCAATATAATTTTACATTTTAAACTTCAAAATTCTGCTTGGTTGCTATAATTCAACGGAAATAACTATTTTTTGCATTAAATATTATAAATTTGATGGTTGCAAGGGTATCATGACACATAGTAGCACATAAAATCATGACATACATTACAATATATAGTACTAGCTGCGTTGCCCGGCTTTGCCCGGTCTATTTTGAAAACAAAAATTGCGTCAAGAGACGTATATTCAACAATCAGGCATAAATAAAAGAAAAAAAATCATCATGCAAAATTTCCCCTCCAAACAATGACGACAGATATTAAAATACTTTTAAGAAAATAAAATGAGAATGATGGATTTAAAAGCGTAACCATGGAAACACAAAATAAAATAAGTTGAAGAATTGAAAATAAGAAAGATGGAAATAAACAATGGATTCAAAAATCGTTACCGTGGAAACGCAAAATAAAATGGTTAAAAACTTGAAAAGAGAACAGATTTTTGAACTTCATTTAATTCGCTTGTAACTTTTTTTCTAATGGAGATAGAGGGTTCAACTTTCGACCATGGGTCGAGTTAGATCTGGAGTAAAAAAAAAAGCTATTTTCAATGGTGTCAAAAAGAAAATTGTAGGACAATTCCTTCGCTTTTTATTGATAGATTTAATGAAGAAAGTAGTGCCTAAATTTCAGCTAAGCCTAAACAAATTCGAGCTAAAAATGTAAATAACTCCCGCCGTAAGTAAGTTAGAGCATTGAAAGAAATTGCGTAGAAAGCGGGAAATTCTACTCTTTCTAACGATATGTAACATTAATATGTGCAAGTAATTTTTCACTCCCATATTCGGGAATTTACGTGAAAATTGGGCCTAAATGGGAATAAAAAAAGAACTATTCATCGAATTCTTTTCAAACTGGCCTGCAAACCTTCTTAGAGCTTAAAGGAACAAATTGTGAAAATTTGTCACACAGACGCTTTTTGGAGACTTCATTTTATACTATGTAAAGATTAAAACATAAATTTATGTTGATATCATGGTTGCCACACTTCCGTCCAAGGGACGGAATTCCGTCTTTTCAAAACTTTCGACCATCGGATTTTTATTTTCCATGTTCAAAATGGTTTTTATAGATGAAACAAATCTTTACTTTTGAATCTCTCACTCTCAAAAAAGGTCTTATTCTTCTGATGACAAAAAACTGGCCCATCTGCTAAAGTTAAAAAGATGAGCTGTTTTTTTCCCCCAAAAAATAACTAAATAAGTCACTCAATCTGTTGATTTCAACCATTCTTATCTTAATCTGGTAAATTTTATTAAAGTTATTATCACAATGCATCTTATAGCCAAGAATCTCATACCTGAATTTTTTTTAATTACTATTTTTTTGTATGAAATATGAACTATTTATGTAACATGAACTATAAAATCTGAAGCTTTTTTTCTGCAGTAGCAAATAGTAAGTTTTTTAATTGTATTTTATTATTAGGTTCTTTTTCTGCTTTTACCTCCTAAAAACCTTGGACAATGATATGTTATTTTTTTATTTAGGTTTTAATTTTTACTTAATCTTACAATTTGGTTTTACTATATAGTTACAGCATCAAAAATTAGCATTATATATGTCTAAAACATCAAACAAACTAAGCGCTAGCATTTTGGTGTCGCGAAATGGAGCCACGCGCTTTTCAGTCCTGGCCAATTTTTAGAGTGGTACCCATGGTTGATATTAGAGTGATAAATTTTTAGAGAAGACAATATTTATTTTTCATTGTGTAAGGAAGTAAACAGCGCATGTCTTTAATGTAGTCCACAGAATGTTTCGGATAATCCGAGTTTTCAGTAATCCGAGGTGGAGCGAGCCCCAATTACCTCGGATTTTCGAGACTCTACTGTATTTTGTTTTAACTGTACTTTCATCAACTCGGACATTGCGGACCCTCTATTTGTCTGGATTAGGGAGGTTCTACTGTATGACAGAAGTGAAGTAGAATGTCCTCTTTTGCAAAACTTGTTAAAGTACGTTCATACCGCCATAATGTGACTAAATCATAAATAGGGCAAATTTCCTTTCTTCCTACTCAGCCCATGTTTCTGCCTCTGTCACAGACAATTGCCAGGTGTCGTGTCCTGATGATGTCGAGAAAAGTATGCAATGTAATTATTGTGCGATGAGGTTTTATCAATGAAGTTATCGCACCGATGACTAATTTAATTAGTGCCCTTTTGAATTGCAGAGTGTAATTGGAGTCCTTTTCAGACAACAATACCTGTGGTTGAAATTATGTCTTTTTATTTCCTCCTTAGTGATATAATACAGTGATATCCTTGGCGAGCTATTTGCATATGAAATATGAAATTGCAAAATTAGTTCTCTCGAAGCATAGATAATTTAGTAAAACATGCAAAACCATTATTGATAAATTTGTAATATGACTAATGGAGAGTCATTTATGCAATTGAGGTTTCAGTAATTTGAACTTAAGGTTTGCAGACAAAGTTTACGATTATGAAATGCATAATCGAGAGCATTACGACAAACGGCCGACTCGGCTTGACTATGAAACTAAAATATGGCGCCTTAAAATAGAGAGAGAGCAACTAAGCTACAGAAGCAACAGATACATAGTCAGCCAGAGTCATTTGCATGGATTACAAGACATGCATTTGAGATGCGCATTTCCCGATGTTAGAACGGCGGCCAATCAAATGGAACTTCGTCATTTCATGACATAAGGCACGCACGTGTCTAAGATCGGGAAATACGTTACAAACATTGAAATTAGCATTTGTGACTTTGCAAGATAAAAGAAAATAGGGATTTAATTAAAGCCAAATATATCAAAATAAATGTGAATTATTGATAATATTATTTGGAATTCCCAACAGTAATTAATGCAACTTTTGTTCTTTTCCAGTTCTCAATCTAACCACATCTTCTTTTGGTGAAGTCATTGCAACAAGCGAACTGGCGGCAGCTCTGGTCGAGACGGGGAGGAGGGATCGAGCGCTAGAGGTCGTAGAGGTCAGTCCATAGACTAATAATAAGAGTAGACCGAGCTATGGCAACCCTTTTGCTGCTCATAAACCAAACCATGTGACTAGTGGATATCCTAGCAACAGCGGGCGTTGATCGTAGCACACGATCGAAATAAAATAAATAAAAATTGATGGAACACGGAAGAATGATCTTTTATGGAGTCCGATTTGTAAATTTGTTATTCTAAGTTGTTAATATTTTGTTAATATAGTGAGTTTTTGTTTAGAAAGTATTGTGCATTTTCTTTTGTCAATTTCAATAACTCTCTAAACAATTAAATATTCAAGCGCTCAAAAAGAATCGGCAAACGGTAAGATTTTTACCTACAATTTCAATTTAAGAAACCGATTAGTACATTTTTGCGTTAACGCAAAACGTTTACGCCATTACGTTTACGCCAACGCTGACGTAGTAGTTCCGAATGAAATAAAAGTTACTGAAAACTGTGACCAAAAACTATTACTGGTGTCAAAATAATGCATAACTAAAAAAAAAAAAAAAAAACTGTTCAATCTCTGCACTTGGAAATTTTTTTTTAATGAAAACACATTGTCTTAAAATACATGACGAGTGTCAAATTATAGATAATGCTGCCATCTAGCAACCATGCTGCCAACGTCTTCGCCAAGCCCTTCCACTAGTCACGTGATACATCTATGAACCAATTTTCTTCATCAGCAAGAATGAAAAAGCTCGGTCTACTCTTATTATTAGTCTATGGGTCAGTCATTCCTTTTGTTTCCGTGACTCCGAAAAAATGGCACAGTCACTCGGCTGTGTCGCTGACTAGATTGCTATCCGGACAAATGACAAATTCAAAAGTTATGACTAGCCGCATGCAATGTGCCCAATTAGGCTGGTCTAAGTCCAATTATCAATCCCAAATTACTAATAAAATTCTTCTTAAAACTAGAGTGGAATACCGAAAACTGCCAGCCTGAAATTTGGCGATGAGGTCTGAATTCCACGACACAAAAATGTATTTTATTAATCAATTTTTTTTAGCGTAGGTAAATAAATGCTATCATTTTTAGAGAATCAAAAGTTGTATTATTGAAACAATTTAGTGAATAATTATAATTTAAAAAGAATGTTATTTTTTGTTTCTGTGATTCCGAAAAAATGGCAGTCACTCGGCTGTGTCGCTGACTAGATTGCTATCCGGACAAATGACAAGTACAAAAGTTATGACTAGCCGCATTCAGCGTGCCCAATTAGGCTGGTCTAAGTCCAATTATCAATCCCAAATTACTAACAAAATTCTTCTTAAAACTAGAGTGGAATGCCGAAAAACTGCCAGCCTGAAATTTGCCGATGAGGTCTGAATTCCACGACACAAAAATGTATTTTATTCATCAATTTTTTTTAGCATGGGTAAATAAATGCTATCATTTTTAGAGAATCAAAAGTTGTATTATTAAAACAATTTAGTGAATAATTATAATTTAAAAAGAATGTTATTTTTTGTTTCTGTGATTCCGAAAAAATGGCAGTCACTCGGCTGTGTCGCTGACCAGATTGCTATCCGGACAAATGACAAATTCAAAAGTTATGACTAGCCACATTCAGTGTGCCCAATTAGGCTGGTCTAAGTCCAATTATCAATCCTAAATTACTAACAAAATTCTTCTTAAAACTAGAGTGGAATACCGAAAAACTACCAGCCTGAAATTTGCCAATGAGGTCTGAATTCCACGACAAAAAAATGTATTTTATTCATCAATTTTTTAAAAATATAATTAAATAAATAATAATAAAATAATGCTAAATATTTTAAATAAATGCTATCAATGGGTAAATAAATGCTATCATTTTTAGAGAATCAAAAGCTGTATTATTGAAACAATTTAGTGAATAGTTATAATTTAAAAAGAAAAAAAAAACTTTATTAGTGTAAACTAACAGATTACAATGGGGTTGTATCCTTCAGTCAAAGGTAGTACTTTTTTGTCACTGAAATTGATAGAATAAGCAAAAAAAAAACATGGACCCAGAAAATACTTTCATTTTCCCAACAGTTATTTTTTAATTTTTTTTTAACTGTCCAATCTTTCAAACAAGACGTGGTCTTGATGACGTCACAAATGATGCTCTTTGGCGCATCTTTCTACCACGTTTCCACGTTATGATAATCAAGCAGCGAATTAAAATTGCGCTCTACGCTTGCTATCAACCCTATCGTTGCCAATACACGTGAGTAAAGATGCAAATTAATTATTTTGGACCGTGAATGGCAACATTGAATGGCATTTCATCATTTGTGATGTCACACGACAGAAGCGTAAACGATGAAAGAGCACCGATTTAAGTATTTTTCTAAAAATATTAAACTTAAAGCAATTATTTAAAAAATGGTCAGATTCTATGTTTTTAAGCATGCTCTTTCAGAAAAAAATACTTTTAAAATTTTGGAAATGACCCCATTGATGAAATTCACTGAAAGTTCCAGATATAGTTTCTTTTTTTAGCATATTAATTCATTGTATATTTTTGATATTCAGCCATTTTTGCCACACATTTTTGTATTATAGGAGCAAAAAATTATTCTCCTGTGTTTTGTTGGCATTACTATTCTGTTTTAATAATTAAAAATGATTGTTATTTAATAACTTCAAAAATGACCATGGCCGAAAATCTACACAACCTTAATTCCCTAACTGTGCAGATATTGAGCTCTACTATATTCACACCTTGCATCTAGCGGCTACTTTTGGAAAACTATTCCAAATGCCTAGAACTCGAATGAATTAACCATTAAAACGTCCAAAACATCAAGAATCTCTTTGTCAATGTTGTGTAAATATCACTTCAGTTAGTCGTATAGCTGGATACAGGGGTGCCCATCCCCCCGAATTCAATGGCGCAAATCCCCCCCCTTTCCAAATTTTTCTCAAAACTCTTTCCCTTTTTTATTTCTCTTTTTTATTTTATTGATTTTTTGAAACATTTTTATTTAAATTATTTTTAAAAATATTTTTTATTTAATTTATTTTAAAAACATTTTTTATTTAATTTATTTTTTTAAAAATATTTTTTATTTATTTATTTTTAATTATTATTATTTTATTTGAAAAGTTCTGTGCTACGCAAATGACACACACACACACACACATGCACAGTTCAATAAAATTAAATAAATAATTTAAATTAAAAATAAATCAGTAAATAAGTTTAAACAAATAAAGTTAAAAAAATTTGAAAATCCCCCCCCCCCCAATTTTGATGGTGCCACTTGCGCCATAATCCCCCCTTGTGGCCACCCCTGGCTGGATACATAATGGAAGATTCTGATTGTGTCCTTTTTTCCTTGCTTCAGGTACTGCGAGACAGACCCAACCTCAGTCATATCGAAGAAATATGTAGAAGGATGCACAACAGAAACAAGGTACAGAGATTGCTAAACATTTATCTGTGAATTCGGTTTCAACTTTTTTGTTTTATTCTTTGTAAATGCTTTTTGGAGTAAAAAAAAATGGGTACAGTTCTCTTATATGCCTGTGTTTCTGCATGACACTTAAACATGCAAACACTCTCTACAAACAGGTGCGTGCATGGGAGGAAAGGAGGGAAACCTATTGGCCCGAGCCTGAAGGGGCCCCAATGTTTTTAAAATTAAGGGTGAAATATTGGGGTAAACAGTAGTTAGGGGGCGCGGAAAAGTCATTTGTGATGAACCCCAAAATTTCTGTGCACCCCACGCCTACAAAACATGGTTATTAGACTTGGTTCCAAATGGACTGTTTTGTTAATACAGCAGAATACCTTTATAACGCCGACCTGTATAACGCAATTCTCTATAAACTGCACAACTTTTCAGAAGTAAACAATAAGTTTTGAAGTTTAAAAAATCCCTCTGTTTTGCCTTGCAAACATAAAAATGGTTAGGCAAATTAAATTTTGAAAGTTTTTCCTCTTTCCATCTTAATTCAAAGCTTTTAAGGGAAAATTAGTACCTACAGTAAAAAGAAAATACCAGCTGGCTCTTGAAAATGCAGCTGTTATGCAAACCATGAAGCTAGCAGAAGTGCAGGATTTTGATTGTGAAACATATTTATTTGTGAATAACTCATTGTAATATTGGTGCTCTGATACTCATTGCAGATAAAACTCAATCTGAAGGGCTAATATATAGATATATTCTGAATATTAGTTTCAAAATTTGTGAAATGATCTATATAACGCAAAAACCTGTATAACGCAAAAGCTCTGGTCCCAAGGTGTGCGTTATAACGGTCAAAATCATAGTCCTTGGACGTTATAAAGATTAAGCTTACGTTCGACGAGCACGACCGTTCACAACCGGTTAGTTAATCACGTGACAGCTAATGATCACGTGCTCCAATCAACCAATCAACTGCTTAGAATGGTAACCGGTTGATCATAGAACGCTGCAGTTAGTACCGGTCGACCGGTGAGTTTCGTCGAATGCAAGGTAAGTGAAATAAATGAAAAGTTACTGGGGTGGTTCTTTTTCGGTGGTTCCAGTCCGTGGTATGAAGAATATGTACTGTTGAGAGTGACTTGTTCCCGAATTAAAATAGAAGGGCCGGTTCTGATCCTATGGTTTATGTGCTTATAGCGCCTTACAGGGGAGACCTCGAAACAGTCGACTCGACTACTGACCGATGTATGAACGAACTGGCGACGACCATTTTCACTCATAGAGCAACTGTTAGGCATAAATGCCTGTTAATAACAACAGTAAATAATCCTTTCTCATCACCTCACAACACCAATAGTAAAAGAATGTTTTTCCTTACTTATAATGTATTACCAATCATTCTGTATGACTGGGGTAAAAGACTCTTATCAGCACTCGTTCACATTTGTCGAATCGACCGAATGTTCGGTTTCACTTTCGTCCACCTTTGGCGGGAACTCCGTAGTGGATGACGTCACACGGAAGCTTCTAGAAGGAATCTGATGGCACGTGTGCTTAACCATAGCAGTGACGAGTGTTCGTTCACGTGACTCGGATATGCTAATGACCCAGGGGATATTTAAACTGCTCGCGGCTTAAGTTCGCTCTCTCTTTGATTATCTCTCGTCGCTGTAAGCGGTCGCTCGATCGGTATTCGAACTTGCTTGTTCGTGCCGTTCGCCCTTTATTAGAAATGATGAGCTGGAGTTAGCTTATTTCCTAATGGGTTTACTTCGTCGAAGTTTTTAGTCGATAGTCATGCAGTTTGCATTGCAATATTAGTAATCTTGTGCAAAAGTAGCATGGGGAGAGATTATGTTCTTAGTATTTATTTTTATCATTTACAGCGTGTTTTAACTATTTACGTTATTGTTTAAATAAACGTCATGCAAGTTAGAAATAGTTTGTTAGTCTTATTTCAGAACTCACTCTGCTAGTATCAAAGGAAATATTGGGGAGATATTATTAGATTAGAAATTCTCCCCAACAGCAACTCGCACTTTTAACCAGTTCACGGTGTATGACGTTTAACCTCATCATTTGCATTTCGGGGTGGAAACTCTCCACTCATGTGAAAAATTCAAATGCTTAGTTATCGCTAGAAGAAGAGTTGTCATGTTTTGTGTGTTTTTAATTTTCAGGTGGCAGCCCTAGAGCAGTTCGTACACGTCACCAAAGGACTGACACACCTCAACAGAGAGAGGATGTACCATCTTCTATTGTCATTGCACGGTGAGTGGGTGTGACAGTTTTCATTATTTGAAGAAAAAGTATGATTTTTTTCGCTAAGATTGTTTTGATTCAGCTTTGTGAAATTGACAATGTCTTGCTCATATTTCCATGAAGCTTTGAAAGTACAGTCGGACCTCCATATATCGATACTTCCACATATCGAAATTTTCTACACATCGAAATCCCAGCAAATTTCTACATTCATTACATAGAAAATTTGTTTCTATATATCGAAAAAATCTCTATATGTATCGAAATTTTTCTTGAGACATTTGTAGATTTTTTTTTTCCACTTTAGACTGTTTGTCTCATTTAAAATGAAGGTAGGGAGAAAATTATGTTCACAAAAGGTTGCTATGAAACTCATAAGGAATCTGGGGTTGAGGGGGGTGAAGATAGGTCGTTGTTCCGTTCTGGAGTTCTTAAATTCCGTCAAGTTCATTTCAAATCTTAGTTGTAACCAGTAACACTGAAAAATCAGTTTCAAGTTATGCCTTTTGTCTGTTGATTATCATTCCAAGTCTTCTTAGCTTTAGTAAAAATCATTCAAGTAGATTGATTTTTTTACTTTTCTCTCGATTACATTGTCAAAACGAAAAACCCCTCATGTTGCGAATCAAGTTGAACTGCCGAAGAATGAAGATGTATGAAGGCGCAAAAGTGTAATTTATGTTAATTTTTGAATTCTTAACTTTCATTTAATCTGATGCTCGTATAAATTAGAAATTGGGTTTCATACACAAAAATTAGCTTTAATTTTAATGTTTTAGGAGATTTTTGCAATAAAAACAGATTGTATTGAAATTTCTATGTATCGAATTTTTTTCCGGAAATTTGCTACTTCGATACGTGGAGGTCCGACCGTAATTCCTGTTTTTGACTTTTAATCTATTAGTGAAACTAGACCCAAATGTCATGCTACATGTCCAAAAAAAGAAAGTAAAAAAGACAGTCAAGTGTAACATAATTGTTGGCTTTGTTTATGAATTATAAAACGATTTATAAATTCTGCCTTCCATCATCACTTAAACAAAAATTAGCTTTATGAGGAAGTTGCAAACTATGCAAACAACTATAAGCAAATATTAAACTGCTCGCTGAGTGCATCCAAATACTGAAGTTGCACTCTTATTAGTAATCAGTGGCAGATGTAGGGAGGGGTTCTGAAAGCAGCAAATTCATACTAGGGTAACAACCCCAGCAATTGGCACTTTAAGAGTTTACATGAAATACACCGCCAGCTCAGTCAATTCCAGCCGAGGATTGCAGTTTTGTGCTTATTGGCACTCATCAGCCCGGCATAGGACTAAATGAGCTGGAGTTTTATGAGGTGCAGATTATACGCAGCCGCGGATTATGTGTGATTCCCCCCCCCCCATTAACACCAACGCATTGAACCTCAATATTTTTACCGTAGGATTCACCGATCGTATGCCGACTGAATGTTGTTTATTTTACGAAGCATGCAGGTTCTTCTTCGCTGCCTGCCTGCATGTTGGTTATTTTACGTTGCTTGAATGTTCCTCTTGATGATTCAGGTCATGTAAAATAAGCAACATTACAGTGAAATAGGTAGCCATTTGCACAAGATTAGACCGTTTGATTCCTTTGCCTTGACTCTTTGTTTTTCAAGCAATTAGTATACTATAATCAAGATTTCAAGAAGAGATCATCATATTTTAGATTATATTTCAGATTAATTTTGATTATGCATTCAAAGTAATTACTTTTTCACGTTTTTAGTTTAGTTGCTCAAATGGTATGTTAAATTCAACCTTCATCTTTTTACGTCGTATTATCCGCGGATTATACGCCGTCGTAGATTATACGCCCTCGTGGATTATACGCGGTCACGGATTATACAAAGCTTTTTTCTTTAGGCCGATTTTAGGACCAGAAGATTATAGGCCGCACGCGGATAATAAGCAGGAAAATATGGTACCATCTTTTACCCAAAAACACAGAAGAGGTTTTTCTAATATTTGTATGATTATCTCCAACTTTATCATTTTGGTACTTACATCCCTTTGTTTCTCACTGCCCCCTTTGTGAATGACCCCTAACCTCCATTTTAGAAAAATATCACTGGAAAGTCCATTTTGTGTACTGTATATACTCGCCTTTAAGTCCACCCCCCTATTTTTAGGGAAAAAATCGAAAACCTATAAGTTGAACACCTTACTTTTGGGGGAAAAAAATCGAAACCACTCCTATAAGTCAAGTCCCTACTTTTGAAAAAAAAAACAGAGCGTTTTCCCGCTAATTTTGAATTTAAACGTTATAAAAAAGAGAAAAATGAAATGTAATGAACATTTTTATCTTAAAAAACGTCCAATTTTTTTTTCTTTTGCACCAAAAGGATTCACTTTTCTGATCGCAATTTTTGTAAAGTGTTCGATGTTGCTGTTACGAATTTTTTTAATGGTTGCTTTTATTTTGATTTTATATCAATAAAATTTTATGCTGTAACCATATTATATTATTTTTTAAAAAATGAGCTATAATTTCAGACTATCGGGAAAATTTGCGAATACGGCGATCCCCGCACTTTTCGTGTAGTCTCCGTTTACTGTAAGTATTAATTCTTTATTTCACAGTCAGACCATGTAAAATCATAGAAGACTGTTTAAGTATTGGCTTCTTTAGCATCTGCCTAAAAGATTTGGGCTTGAATATGGAAAATGTTCACACTTTCGAGTGTTTTTACTTCCTTTTACGAAAAAGAAAGTGTTGTATAATATATTCAGACATAATTGGTCTTGCCATTTAAACAACCCTCTATTGTCATCATAAATATATACGTATCAATTTTCTCATTGTTTGTCTCACTGTCCGGTAGATGGCGCCACGAGTGGGCATCAACTGTGTTTTTTCTGTGGGATATAAGAAGTAAGATCACAGAGGGTTTGTGTGGTATTTGGTGTGTGGCTTTCTCGTAACATGGTGTTTTTTCTTTTCCTCATGTCCGAATAGTGTGTGTTATTTAGAATATTCACCTTACAGGTATGAAGTTAAATGTTCATCCATCCTGTTTCGCAACGTACATTGTAATTTCTTTAACTTACCAACTATTTTAGACTTTTAAATAAAAGCTTTTTATAGCAGAAGTATCTTTCCTTGTAATGTGTAATATTCACTCTGCTTAGTGTTAGACAGTATTAGAATATGTCAGATATCTTCGCTAATGGCGTTTGATATTCTGTACATAACAGAAAGTATTGTATTCGCAAAAAAATTTTCACTCAAAAATCGGCCTTAATTTCCATTTTACTCACCCCCAAATGAATGTTGAGTTTCTTTTTTCGACCCAACTACACGTACATATGTACCTAAGAACGTATAGACACCCGAAATATCCGTTTTGAAGTTTCCCGAGTTAATTACAACGAGTTTTCTCGTGATGTCTGTATGTACGTATGTATGTGCGTATGTATCTCGCATAACTCAAGAACGGTATGTCCTAGAAAGTTGAAATTTGGTACGTAGATTCCTAGTGGGTTCTAGTTGTGCACCTTCCATTTTGGTTGCATTCGGGTGTTTCTAAAGGGGTCTTTTGCACCTTTTCGGGGGGAATTCATTGTTAATTTCGATGCAAACTCAAGTGGTATTATAATTTGGTCGACGCTTGGCGATATATCGCCAGTATTTTGGTGCCAACTTGGCGACAAATTTGGCGATTTTTTTTAAAATCTGGTTTCAATTTGGCCACTGTTGGTGATATTTAGAGAGTAAACTATTGAATCACATTAAAACTGCCAATAATGAGAAAATGACATAAAAATTGGAGTAAAAGGAAGTCATGTGATGCACACATCGGCTCGTTTTTTTGTTTTAAATCATTCCTTGGATATAGTTAGTTTTTTAATTTGTTTATTGTCAATAATGTGGTCCGGTTGAGTAATGCGTGACTGACAGTAATGTATTTTTCCCACAGGAAAAAATCAATCCAGGTTTCAGACTGGATATCGTGAAAGCTATCGAGTATGCTTCATTGCTGGTGAAATATGTTATAATTTGGCAGATACTTGGCGATATATCGTCAGTCTTTTAGTCACCAAGTTTTGTCGCCAACTTGGCGACAAATTTGGCGTTTTTTTTTTTTTTTTTAATCTGGTTTCACAGTGGCCATTTTTGGTGATATTTAGAGAGTTAGAGAGAGTCACATTAAAATTGCAATAATAGGGAAATGACATTAAATTGGAGTAAAAGGAAGTCATGTGATGCACACATGAGCTCGTTTTCTAAGAATAAATTAGGCAAAATTTCCAGAAATTCTGCCTCACGTATAAGTCGACCCCGTAACTTTAAACATATTTTGTAATAAATTTCTCAACTTATACGCGAGTATATACAGTAGAACCTCTCAATAAGGGACACTAAGGGGACCGAAAATTTTGTCCTTTAAATAGAGGTGTCCCTTCTTCGGAGGTATATGAAATGCTGCACGCATTATATTAACAACGTATAATTTCGCTCTAAACATAGCATTTAAGATAAAATGCTAAAAATAATTTAGAAATTGAATGAAATTTAAACGTAATTAAATTTTAAATGCTATTCTTATAATAATTAAAATTTAATGAAAAAAATTGGTAATGCTATAGTTTTGTAACATACAGGAATTATTTTGAAGTAATTCCATGACTGAACATGAATGTGTATGAACTTGTTTGATTTCATAGAATTTAAAATTTAATATGATGTAATTTTCAATCAGTGTCCACATTTCAAGTTTTTTACACGAAGCTATTCATAGGCCGTTGATTATCCTTTGGCTGTTAGCCTATTTGAAAAAAATACTAAGTGGAGAAAACATGCATGCAAATTTTGGCAAGAATTTTACAACAGTTATATTTGTACACGTTATTGTCAAACTTTCATTAGTTGAGCTTTAGATTCTTAAATTCCAGTAAGTTCAATACTTTGTATGATGCATTTATACGTTAGTTGTTGTAAGTTTTCTCTGTAACTGTCCCTTAACCCATTAAACGCCGCTATATAAACTACATTAAAAAATCTAGAAAAATTTACTATTTTCATAAAAGATACTTATTAATAGTACAGTGCAGTTGAAATTTTCAAAAAAACTGCAACCGTTTAGAAATTATAGGTTGTTCCCGTAGTGGGAGCTTTGGCGCTTTGAAGGAGGAAAACATCCGCTGCCTCAACTGCGTTTCTACCGCGTTCGGTTTCGTTTCTACTTCTTTTTCGATCGCGTTTTAAAAGAGCCGCGTCTCAAATATTATATTATTGTTCTTTTATATATTTCATTTGCATTTCAAGCAAAAAGAGAAGCACTAAAAGTAAACAAACTATAAATAAAAAGAAAAAAAACTTACTCAATTTATTGATCATCAACATTTTTTTTTTGAAAAAATCCGGTACAGTATTGATGCAGTATTACATTGCATTTTTTACCCGCCTGGTTAGAGTGTTCTTTTTACACTATTTACATCGAGATTGTTTTTCCGCGTTTATAATAAAATATTTTACTTCATCAAAACTTACAGTAGAGTTTACTGGTTCGCAAGGCCCTGACTGGGAATTTGCGTAATCTTCCTTTGAACTTTTCATTGAAGCTGTAGTTATATACCTTAAAAATGTTAGATATGTCATTTCCCCCTGGAACTCTTTGTGCATTCTCCAGTCTGCTACTACAGACATATTTCGTGTGTTCGTAAAAAAAAGGCCACCACCATCTTTTTCTTTTGATACGAGGCCTGTACGTACTTAGAGATTTATCTAAGAGATCATACCACCCATATTCTTATTATATGAGGAAATTAAATGCGGTTGAGGCAAATCCATTCTCTTTTTTCTTCAGAACACCATCTTTTGACAATTACTACGGGAGCTTCTGTCTCAAAATTCGAAGCTAAACATACTATTGTGTTATCCTTCCATTTTACACACTGATATTCTCACAGTTTGAATGGATTCGAAACACCCTCTTTCACTTGTTACTAATAACGTACTTTTCAGTCTTTTAGTATATTTTCTCTTATCAGTCAAACTATCTTGAGAATGGTGGAAACATTAGCAAAACATAGTTCCAAGAATCCTTTTTCGAAAGACCCGAAAGAAGTACACGTGCTTCGTGACGTAGGTTGCCCCTTTCTGCCTAGCAGAATTCCTTTCTTTATTGTAAGCCCTCGCACATAAAAGAGGAAGAATGCTACCGGTCCCCGCCAAAGCTCCCTCTCCGGGAGCAAAAATTTTAAGCGCTTCTAGCATGGCTTTAAACTAATCGTTTCATTCCGGGTTTTTCGTATGTTATTTGCTAGAATATTTGCTTTAAATATGCAGAGCACTTGAAACAAATTAAGAATCCAATAATTTAGATTTTTTTAGTTTTTTACATTTTTGTAAAAAATGCAAAGTTCCATTTTTTGAAAAAAAGTAGAAAAATGTATAAATTCAAATTTTTTACTGAATTTTTTTTTGTAATCTACTCCGTTTTGTTAAAATTCACATGGAATGTTTTGTTTGATAAATAACTCAAATTTCTTTAGAGAAAAAAAATTAAAGTAGATGTTCCCGCAATGGGAGCTTTGGCGCTTAATAGGTTAAATAGAGTGTCCCTTATTCAGAGGCAAATACATGGAGGTCCCAATTTAAAGGGACTGGGACCAGAAAAAATGTCCCTTAAATAGAGGTGTCCCTTACAGGAGGTACTACTGTACAGTATTTATACAAAACTTGACTCCTATCTTTCCAGCCGACAGAAATAATGTGGAACAGGCATCGAGGGTCTTGAAATCGATGCAGGAGGAAAATATAAGTCCCAGCCGAGAGACAACGAGAATGATTCATGACCTCTACCGACTCAACGGCAAGAGCATCCCTTCGGACCTAAGGGACAAGATGTCCCAGGGGGAGCCAGAGGGGGGGAATCAGACCGAGTCCCTGACCTCTGACTACTTCAAGGAGAAATTCATGGAGCACGTCATGCAGGAGGATGCCACCAAAGCTCTGGATGAGCTGAAGAGGTAATCAACAGCATGGCTGTATTTAAGGGGTGGGTTTTTAGGGTTTAAACCAGGGTTGGCTTTTTGCCGGCAGAAACTAGTTTTTGCCATGCCAGTGGCAGAAACTGGTTATAACCGGTAAAAACCGGCAGAAACCGGCAAAAACTAAAAAGTGTCTTTAATAACTCAAGCAATTACTGAATGATATTCATTTAAAGAAACTAAAAAAAATTATCTTCATTTCATCATTTTAAAAAATAAAAAACTATGCTAGTGCCCTTGATTTAGTTCAAAAAAGGAACTTTTTAATTGCAGATGCTTGTAATATTTGGATTAATCTAACAGAGGACAAAAATCACATGGATGCTTAGGAAAGAGGAGTGACATACAGAATTAAAACAGGAATCACTGATTGTAATTTGCTTCCTTATATGCTTCATCTCTATTGCTTGTGATTGAAATTATCATGTGCTTCCAGAAGAAAGTGCCAGAACTTTACTTGCCAATATTAAAGTAGATTTTGTACCTAATGTCACAGCTTTGCAAAACAAATTGGCCCCATTTCTCAAGACTTATTTTTCCCAGTCAAATTTTTACCACTACTCCAGTTACTACATAGTGGACCCGTTTTAAAAAATATACAATAGATGAAAGTTTCACGAATATTGCTTGTTCCTTGATGCATTGCCTGCTAGCTCTTCTGTTGCAAAAATAATCTAAAGCTTCTCGTTTGTGCACATTAAATTGAGAAAACTGTTTGGATTTTTGAAACCACCTTTTCTAAGAGGCAACTGCAGTTTCCAAATAATGTAACATTTGATTTTGAATTGTGATAATATTGCAATTAAATTGTGCTTAGGTTTACAATTAATTATTTTTTTAATTGCATTTTCTATTAAGTTAATAATTGTCATTTTATGAGTTTTTGCCAGTCTCTGCCGCAAATGTGGCAGAAAGTGGTTTCTGCCTTGCCGGTTTAAACCGGTTTCTACCAGTGGTTTTAACCACCTTGGCAGAAACTTGCCAACCCTGGTTTAAACCCTCTCTGAAGTTTTTCAACAGTATTCCAAAAATTGCACTTTATTACACTTTTTTTTTATTTTTGCTGAAAAATGAAATTATTACTGTTGAAGAATTGCACCACCTCAGTGTTTTATGTTCAGCATTTATTTTTAATGTAGTTGTTGGCAGATTTAGATAAAATGAAAAGCTTTTTGATAACACAAAGCCTAACTGGAAAATTTTCTGCAAATAATTATTTTGCCTAACTCGCCCTTGAATAAAAAATTAAGTTTATATTCAAATATGAAAGAGACAAAAAAAAGTGCTTTGAATCATTTAATTTTTTTTACAATAACGTATAGTTTGTTTACATAAAAAGTAGTCGAAAAACTTTGTACTGCATAGTGAATAAAATATGACAACGTATATAAAGTACAAATTGAGAATGGAAAAAGGTTAAAAAACCAGCAAACAGCTGTTTCGGCACTCTAAAATACAAGTGCCATCATCAGTGCATTAAAAACCGTTTCCGGTACTGCTCTCATATCTTTTACAACTCGTCTCTCATTCCATTATTCGCCTCGACTGTGTTTTAGTCGGGTGAACCTGTCTTCGTTTTTAATGCACTGATGATGGCACTTGTATTTTAGAGTGCCGAAACAGCTGTTTGCTGGTTTTTTAACCTTTTTCCATTCTCAATTTGTACTTTATATACGTTGTCATATTTTATTCACATATAGTTTATTTTTCACCAACTGAAGAAAACTGCCGAAACCATTATTTTTTTTTATACACATATGCTTTAAAAGGCTTTTGGAAAAAAACTTTAACAGAAATAAACTCTGGGATTTGCTTAAAAATTCCCTTAAAAAAAAAAAAAATCAACGTTAGAAGTTAGAAAAAAAAATTCTGCAGAGCCAACCATTTTCTGTGAACGCCATTCGCGCGTTCGTCTATATTATGCAAGACTGGTTGTTGGGAACGTCATTTCTTACATAGCAATACTACATTTTCCTTCAGATTTCAAATACCTGATGCAAACAAAAACATTTGAATTTGAAAGCGCCAAATTCTTATATAACTTATTTTAAAGGTGTCAAAAAATGTTAATTTGAGAAGTGTGTATATTCGAATGTGCATGCATGAGTACACGTATCTATTCTTACAAGTTCAAAAAAGACTTTGAATATTTAGCAGAGGTATTATAGTGTTCCCATCAAATGTTTTTTCTCAATTCAATAGATGTCTCATCTTTTACATTTGCTCATGCTAATTCCCTTAAAGCCAACCCTCCTAATTTAAGTAAACTATTGTAACAAAAATCATTATAATAAACGAATGAAATGGAATTTTATTGATCATATAGGTTCACGAGGAATGTGTTTGGTAAAACCCTCCCCGAATATATGCTCCTTTACTAAATTATTTATAATTATTTAAATTATTTTTGATGAAATAGTGTAGTGTTTACCCCAAGCATTTTTAAGGGGGGGGGGGGATGCTCTGCCTTATTTAAGTTCAGGTTCAATGGCACCCTACTTCCTTTTCTGCATTTCTCAAAATGGCCTGTTTGACAATTTGAAGTTTTAATAAAACTTCATCATAAAAGCAAACTTTTTTTTCTTCAAAAGGCCGAGATTCATCCGAGCGTGGCCTTGAAACGTAATTACCTTGTTTCCCACGTAATTTGATTTGAGTGTAAATCTGAAGTTTTAGCATTATCTTGTTAAAGAGTAAAAGCTTTAAAAAGAAATCAGTATCAAAAAGTGATTATTAAAAAAAGTAATTACTTTTGAAAGATACTTGAATTTTGCATTCATAGAGTAACAAAAAGAGAAAAAAGTACCCTTTTCCCTACAAAATTTCTATTCAAAGGTGCCCTTTCAATTGAATTAAAATGCCCTTTCATCTCGAAGCACTTTGCCCTTTTTTTGGTCAAGGGGGCCCTCTATAGTGTTTAGTTTAGCTACAGATATTAGGTTAGTTTTACGTGGACAATTATGGGGTTATAAAGTGATTGAATAAAGCCAAAACAAAGATTCAATCAAAAAGTGTACTAGGGCTGCTTTTCCAGTGTGGAGCCTTCTAGAATAGCCTTAACCCATAGACTAATAATAAGAGTAGACCGAGCTTTCCCAAACTTGCTGATGAAAAAATTGGCTCATGAATACATCATGTGACTGGTGAAAGGCTTGGCGAAAACTTTGGCAGCATGGTTGCTAGATGGCAACATTATCTATCGTTTGGCACTCGACATGTATATTAAGACGTAATGTGTTTTCGTTATAATTTTTTTCCAGGTGCAGAGATTGATTGAACTGTTTTTCTTTTAGTCATGCATTATTTTGACATCAGTAATTAGTTTTTGATCACAGTTTTCAGTAACTTTTATTTCATTGGGAACTGCTACGTCAGCGTTGGTGTGAACGTAATGGTGTAAACGTTTTGCGTTAACGCAAAAATGTACTAATTGGTACCTTAAATTGAAATTGTAGGTAAAAATCTTACCGTTTGCCGATTCTTTTCGGGCGCTTGCATCTTTAATTGCTTAGAGAGTTATTGAAATTGACTAAAGAAAATGCACAATACTATCTAAATGAAAAACTCACTATATTAACAAAATATTTACAACTTAGAATAACAAATTTACAAATCGGACTCCATAAAAGATCATTCTTCCGTGTTCCATCAATTCTATTTATTTTATTTCTCGCGGCCGTTGATCGTCTGCTACGATCAACGCCCGCTGTTTGCTAGGATATCCACGAGTCACATGGTTTGGTTTATGAGCAACAAAAGGGTTGCCATAGCTCAGTCTATTCTTATTATTAGTCTATGTTGTCAAGTGTATGGAGAAGAGTGTATGAGCTCCGGGATGGTGTGCAGATGGGTCAGGGACTTTAAAAATGACCGAACAGACGTCCACGACGAAGCCCATGCAGGGTGGCCATCGGTTTCCGATGAAACAATTGACAAAGTCAAAGCGACAATGCTTGAAGATCGACGGATTACAGTTCGAAGCTGTGCGAAAAGATTCCGGAGGTCAGCAAAACCACAATTGACAAGATTTTGACTGAACATTCAGACACAGCCCTCATCGAAAGATTTGGATGGGAAACTGTGTCTCACCCACCCTACAGCCCAGACTTAGCACCAAGTGACTTCCATCTCTTCCCCGAGTCGGAGAAAAACCTTGGCGGAACCCAATTCCAGACAGATGAAGAGGTACAAAATGCGGTTGTTAGTTTTCTACATGGACAGACGGCAGAGTTCTATGACTCTGGTTTGAAGAAGTGGGTGCCTCCAATGCAGAAGTGCATAGAACGTAACGGCAATTTTGTAGAAAAATAAAAGAAAGGCTGAAGTTTCCAGAAATGTACTTTTCTTTGCAATTAAACCAGCATGGCTGCCGCACTTCCGTCCAAGGGAATTCCGTCTTTTCAAAAGTTTCGGCCATCGGATTTTTTTCTTTTTTTTCCATGTTCAAAATGATTTTTATAGATGAAACAAATCTTTAATTTTGAATCTCTCACTCTCAAAAAAGGCCTTATTATTCTGAAGACAAAAAACTGGCCCATCTCCTGAAGTTGAAAAGATAAGCCCTTTTTTTTTTCAAAAAATAACTAAATAAGTTACTCAATCTGTTGATTTCAACCATTCTTATCTTAATCTGGAAAATTTTGTTAAAATTTTTTTTGCAATGCATCTTATAGCCAAGAATCTCATACCTAATTTTTTTTTTAATTACTATTTTTTTGAATGATATATGAACTATATATGTAACATGAACTATACAATCTGAAGCTTTTTTTTCTGCAGTAGCAAATAGTAAGTTTTTTTATTGTATTTTATTATTAGGTTCATTTTCTAATTTTACCTCCTAAAAATCTTGGACAATGATATGTTATTTTTTTATTTAGGTTTTAATTTTTACTTAAACTTACAATTTGGTTATAATATATAGTTACAGCATCAAAAATTAGCATTATATATGTCTAAAACATTAAACTAAGCGCTAAGATTTTGGTGTCGCAAACACGTGCTTTTCAGTCCTGGCCAATTTTCAGAGTGGCACCCATGTAAACTAGTTTTTTGATGTGAAAAAAATTTGTGGAACTTATTTTACGGACACGCCTCGTAGAATAGCCTTAAAAAGGTTGGGAACCACTGCTCCAGATACTAATTCCCGCTCCAAGAGTTTCATTCATAAATTTTCTTAGACTGTATTTAATCCTGGAACTAAAAACTTGTTTCCTCTGTCAGAATGAAGAAAGGCCACATCCGCTCCTTGTCCGTTGCCGAGCTGACTCAGTTTGTAGACCTGCTAATGAGGAAGAAAAATCTGTTGGGTGAGTTCAATCAATATCCTGCTCTTGCTGTGTTTATTGGTACAGTAGAAGTCCGTTATAACACCGACCTGTATAACGCAATTCTCTGTAAACCGCACTACTTTTCAGAATTAAACAATAGGTTTTGAAGTTTAAAAAATCCTTCTGTTTTGCTTTGCAAACATAAAAATTGTTAGGCAAATTAAATTTTGAAAGTTTTTCATCTTTCCATCTTACTTCAAAGCTTTTAAATTGAAAATGAGTACTCATAGTAAACAGAAAATACCAGATGGCTCTTGAAAGTGCAGCTGTTATGCGAACCATGAAGCTAGCAGAAGTGCAGGATTTTGATTGTGAAACAAATTTATTTATGAATAACTAATTGTAATATTGGTGCTTTGATACTCATCGCAGATAAAACTCATTCTGAAGTGCTAACATATAGATATATTCTGAATATTAGTTTCAAAATTTGTGAGATGATCTATATAACGCAAACTCCTGTATAACGCAAAAGCTCTGGTCCCAAGGTGTGCATTATAACGGTCTTCTACTGTATTTCTTATTTCATTTCCTCAAGTAGAATTTAAAGTAAAACCTGTTAAGGGGTTACAGTATCTCAAAAAATGATGAAACGATCAAAAAATTTTTTATAGCTCTTTTCAAAAATAAAAACTATTCTGAACACAGGAGAAGAGTTTCATTGCTTTAGTTCAAATATTTAAAAAGAAATTTGAAAGGTCTTTTGGTTCACCTGTATATTTACAAATAACGTATGGTGAATTTTCTCGCCAATTGGCTTGTACCCATGTTACGGTTCCACGTTATGATCATTTCGTATCTCCCCAGTTGGCTTCTGCCCATGTTACGGTTCCACGTTATGATAATTTCGTAATTTGCTCGTCCATCTTATGATATTTTTGTTCTTAAAATTGTAATCGAAAAAGAACCACATTGAATTTTTGAAAAATCGCTTCGAGGTGCACACTCCCATGCTACATACTAACTTTGTGCCAAATTTCATGAAAATCGGCCAAACGGTTTAGGCGCTATGCACGTCACAGACATCCTCCGGACAGAGAGACTTTCAGCTTTATTATTAGTAAAGAAGCTATGAGTGGTATTAGGCCATGCTCGCTATGTGTTCTTGTGCAAAAGAAAAACTTTGAACTGCTTTTTCTCAATGATGGTATTTTTGTGTTTTCATGTCATTAGAATCCCTAAGGATTTTTTTCTATTAAAGATACAGCTTTAAAGTAATACTTTTGGCAATTGGGATAACATATTTGACAAAACTGTGCATTGGATAAGCATTTTATAAATGACTCAAATGTTTAGAGCATGTTAAACCTTTAAAAACCAATTTAAAAAAAAAAACCTTTGATTTTTTACATAATTAATCACAGAAAATTTTCTAGTAAACTAATAAGCAAATGAATGCACAGATTTTTAGAGATGATTATAGTGATCGTTTAGCAAAAAACTTTTTTTAATTAGTGCGAAAATAAAAAAGCCTTAGGGATTTCAAAAAATTGAAATTTTTCTCAATTTTTTGAACTCTTAAAAAAAGTAGACAATATTTTTAAATTTTGAAAATATATTATTGATTAAAAAATAAGTATGCATGTTATGGTTTCAAAGAAATACAAAATTTTCTTAAATTAAAAAAAAAAAATGTTTGAAAGGTATTGTGACCCTTTAAGTGAGAGAGAAAAATTCATGGCATATTTTATTTTTGTTTTACTTGCTGTTAATTCTGCAAGAGTTGAAGTCTATACATTTAATCTGAATCTGTTCAGTTTAACACCTTGCCCTCTATAAACATCTTCAAAACTTCAATCAGCAAACAATAAACTGAGGGTTAAAGTATCTCACACAAAATGTTTACTGCAATTTCAATTCAAATAAATTATCTTTACTAATAATAAAGCTGAAAGTCTCTCTGTCTGTGAGGATCTCTGTCCGGGCCTCTGTCTGTCTGTCAGAATCTCTGTGACGCGCATAGCACCTAGACCGTTCGGTTGATTTTCATGAAATTTTGAACGAAGTTTGTTTGTAGCATGGGAGTGTGCACCTTGCAGGGTTCGTACGGGTCATGGAAATCCTGGAAAGTCATGGGAAAAAAATAAACAAATTTCAGACCTGGAAAAGTCATGGAAAACAACTATTTTCATTAAAAGTCTTAGGAATTTTTAAAGTCATGGGAAAATGTCTTGGGCAGTAAGAAAGTAACAATAGCTAAAAGAGCGCTGGAAATATTGAGTGATTTAGTAATATTTTCGTATAAATTGAACGATCTCAAAAACAAATCCGAGCTTTGGAATCCAATTTCATCCGTTTCTGTAACAACCGCTCACGTTTTTTTTTTTTTTTTTTGTAATGTGATTTTACTATTGGGGCATCACTACTTTAAAATTCACCATTATTTTCAGCACTTCTTGTATTTTATTTTTTGTAGTAGTGGACATGCACGTTCTTGATTTTGCCACGCCCCTCAAAAAGTGCAATTCAGTTGCGTCCAAGTTCGTTTCAACTACTAGCAAAAAATTCATTATCTAATGTATCAGAGTTTATCTCAGTATTTTGTAGGTTTTAGAAAATGAAGCAGGCAATATAGCATAGAAATACGGGAATTATAATACTGTAAAACGGAGGTGCCCAACATACAGCTCGCAAAACTGATCCTTGTGGCCTGTTGAAATATGTCTGGTTTAGAAAAATGAATTTTCTGAAAAACGTGGCTTTACTTTAATAAACGAACATACTATCAAATACCATGGGTTATTAGATGCACTATTGACACCAAAGGGCAATGTTTTTATGAAGTGAATTTATTATTGGAAACTTAATAGTAACTCATTCAATTTTTGTCCCATTCATTACTATTCTGCCCCATTTATAAAATAGTTATTTAACATTTAAACATCAGTGTATTATATTCATTATATTTTTCTCTACTTAAAGTTATATGACAAAGACGAATATGAATAATTTATTAGTTTCTGCAGTATGCACTAATATTTTTTCTGTCACAAGTAAGTGCTGGTGTGTAGTATTCGCATTCAGGTAGTAGGGGCATTCAGGTAAAAGTTTTTCTAAAGCCCATTTCTGAAATTTGGCAAGTTTGACATTAAATAGTACTACATTCTTCGTGTAACAAGGTCATGAAAATTTTTATGAATCCATGAAAAAGTCTTGGAAAAGTCATGGAAAATTTTTATCCAAATTGAGTATGAGACCTTGAAGCGATTTTTCGAAAATTCGATTTTGTTCTTTTTCTATTTCAATTTTAAGAACATTTTCAGGAGCAAAATTATCATAAGATGGTCGAGTAAATTACGAAATCATCATGACGTGGAATGGGAGAGGGAATGAACATAGCCAATTGGCGAGAAATTCGTCATCCATTACTTGTAGATATACAGGCGAACCAAATGACCTTTTAATTTTCAACTACGGGCAAAGCCGTGCGGGTGCCACTAGTAGAGTAATGAAGTAAATATTTCAGAGGCTGCATTTCGAATGATTTGCTACAATTGTGTCACTTTTCAGACCTTGCTCACATAGGACATTCATCATCTAGTCAAAATGTCAAATTTTTTAAAATATACTTTGAGTCTTTTTTTTCCACAGCGTAGCAAACATTTTGTATAATCTAATCTGACAGAAGTAGAATTTCTTCTTTTATAAAATGTGTTAAAAATGCTCCTCGATACTGCCAAAACGGGACTAAATTTAAATTATGGCAAATGTCCTTTTTTTTATTCTCTACCAAGTTTTAGGAAATTGACTCATTCCTACCTACATCACAGACAATTAGGTGCCAAGTTGACACAATTGGCTGTTACTCTTTGAAGAAGCATTTTGTTGACTTTTCACTCCATAAAAACAGATAGGGGAGTATCAGGGCATATTTTAAGGAAATTTGACTGTGAGGGCAACTCCAACTTCCTCGGAAGGGGGGGGGGGGAATTGTAAATGTGCAGTTTATGTTAGTTGAATAATCGTCAAAAAAGAGTTGGGGTGTGAAAATTGGAATTGGGGAAATTATTGCTATTGGTCGTTTTGTTCGATAGGAAAAGAGTGTAAAGAACATAAACGCTGTGACTCAGCGTTTAAAATAGTTCAAACAGTCACTGAGATTTTGAATTTTTTAAATTTCACTCATTATAATACAACCATTCATTTTCATTTTAATGCAACTAAATTCAAATAACATTGTCTTTTTCAAAAAAAGATTTCATATGAAACCTCTCTTTGTAAAGTTCAGCTTCTGGTTTTCCTTCTCTTCGGTTTTTAATTTGCAGAAATTTTATGACGGATGGCCGCGGGTCGAAATAAGCTGTCCCACAGCCATTTAGAGCAATATTCAATCTTTTGTTTATTGTTTCAATTGTCGTTCTGGCACAATGGTCCAGTTTGACTATATTATAGCTGAAATAAAAAATGCATACAACCGAAACACATAACCGATGGGAAAATTTAGGAAAATGTAGGTGGGCAATTTTATTTGACTGTGTGGGCAAGTGCCCAAAAAAACCCCATTAAAATATGCTGTGGGGAATATGGGGCAAAGTGAAATAGTTTAGATAAATTGCATTTTCTTGCAAAATTTGATAAATTGAAAATTTAGTCTGTAAATCTATATAAATAAAACAAAGAATATATGTGTATAGATGTATGTATGTTCCCTATGCAAATCCACAGTTTACTTTGGCACCAAATTTGGCAGGGAGGTACTTGGGCACCCGAGAAAAAACTTTTACAAAAAAGGAAGTATTGTATTCGCGAAAAAATTTTCACTTAAAAATCATTCTTATTTCCGTTTTGCTCACCCCCGAACGAATGTTGAGTTTTTTTTTTTTCGACCCGACCACACGTAGATATGTGCCCAGGAATGTACAGGCACCCGAAATATCCATTTTGACGATCCCCGAGTTAATTACAACGAGTTTTCCCGTGACATCTGTATGTACGTATGTGTGTATGTGTGTCGCATAACTCAAGAACGGTATGTCCTAGAAAATTGAAATTTGGTACTTAGACTCCTAGTGAAGCCTAGTTGTGCACCTCTCTTTTCGGTTGCATTCGGGTGCTTCCAAAGGGGTCTTTTGCACCTTTTTGGGGGGAATTCATTGTTGATTTCAATGCAAACTCAAGTAGTGTTATAATTTGGCGGACACTTGGCGATATATTGCCAGTCTTTTGGTCGCCAACTTGGCGGCAAATTTGGAGATTTTTTTTTTAAATTCTGGTTTCAATGTATCCATTGTTGGTGATATTTAGAGAGTTAACTCTTGAATCTCATTGAAATTGCAATAATGGGAAATAACATTAAGTTGGCGTAAAAGGAAGTCATGTGATGGTCATCAGCTCGTTTGTACTACACCTTTTTTTTTTGTATTTCCAATAGTTGGCTCTGCAAACTGAAAATATTTTGCCATTTCACATGCTATTTCAATGGGTTAGTTTCCAAAATTTTAAAAGTATATTTTTTTGAAAGAGCATGCTTAAAAACATAGGATCTGACTATTTTTTAAATCATTTATTTAAGTTTAATGTTTTTAAAAAAATACTTAAATCGGTGCGCTTTCATTGTTTACACTTCCGTCGTGTGACATCACAAATGAAATGCCATTCAATGTTGTCATTCTCAGAGCAAAATATTTAATTTCTATCTTTACTCACGTGCATTGGCAACGACAGGGTTGAGAGCAAGCATAGAGCGCAATTTTAATTCGCTTCTTGATTATCATAACGTGGAAACGCGGTACAAAGATGCGACAAAGAGTATCATTCGTGATGTCATCAAGATCAGGCCTTGTTTGAAAAATAGGACATTTTAAAAACTTAATTTAAAAAAACTGTTGGAGAAAATAAAAGTATTTTCTGGGTCTTTTTTTTTTTTTGCTCATTCTATCCATTTAAATGGCTAAAAGTAGTACTTTTGACTGAAGGAAACCACCCCATTTATCCCACATTCCTTTATAACAAAATAAGAGTTGATCAAAAAAACTTTCAGATTTATTTCTTTTTTTGTTTGACTGACTTGAAAGCCCAGTCTAATGGTGATTTCCATCCTTTCCTCCAGAGCTGAGCCCGAACGTGTTCGCCATGAGCTACCTGATAGAAGAAGCCAATCAAGTATTCCAACCACTGCTGGAGAAATATTCAAAGGCTGGGGATGTGGAGTCCCTGAACTCCATCCACAACCTCCTCCCAGACTTCTCCCTCAGGAAGATGGCCTTCAACTACTTCTACTCCAAGGCGTTCATCGAGAGGTAAGGTTGCCTTATCTCTGACAACGAAAAATTATTATTTTAGCAGGGTAGTGGAACCTCGGAACAGCTTACCGGAAGAGGTGGTGATGAGCAAGGGGGTGGATAGTTTTAAGGGGGCCGTTGATCTTCACTGGGGATTGTAAATGGACTAGGACCAGTCTGGCTGGGCCCAGAGCCTGTTGCTGGTCCTCACTTTTGTATTTGTATTTGTATCTTATATAATAACGGAAAACCTGTGTAACTTGACCACCTGTCTATCTTGACCACTAATGTAGACCAAATTTGGTTTGGAGTATTGTTAAAAGAACCTTTGTAAGTTGACCACTTGGTTAATCTTTTTAAATTTAATTAAGCAAATTATTTTATTTATTTTTTTTTATAGCTTTTCAAGAATTATTTTAATGCGTTGATGCCAGACCAGCATTTTACCAACTAAATAAAACAGCAGCGTATGCTGCGCTGCTCTATTCTCCAAACCTGGTTTTCTTTTGTTGTTCTATTTGAGATAGCCTTTACTGTTCCATGAAAACAGGTGTCAGTAAAAAAGTGCAAAGTCTTTTCTCTGGCTTTCTCCAGTTGAATGTTATGTGGTAACACTGGAATTGTGCTAAAGAGTAAAGTTACTTATTTCTGGTGCAAGGCATTAAGAGATAGGACATTTTCATTTTCAACTGCCTTTTGAACTAGGAGAGTCCAGCTTGTTGCTATTTGTGTTATAAGTTTTACATAAAATGGGTTCAAAAAGAAAGTTAGTTGAACTTCAGATTGATAAAAAGTATGAAATATTCAAGTTAATTGAAAAGGGAGAAAGCCAGAGAAAAATAGCTGACAGATATGGAATTTCTAAAACTAGTGTCTAATATAGTAAATACAAGGAAGGGGGAAACAAAAATATCTGAATAACATTTTTAATTATTGTTTCAAAGTAATGTTAAACAATGGGAGTGAGTTACACAGAAAGAGTAAGGGTCAATTAGTCAAAAAATGAAAATGTGATGCGAGAAATGACAAAAAAAAAACATCACGTCCACCCTCTATAAGTTGACCACCTGTGTAAGTTGACCACCACAGTACTGCACCGCAAATGGTCAACTTACACAGGTTTCACTCTATTAGAATCTGAGACTATACAATTTTAGCACAATTTCTTAAGATGCAAAAAAAAAAAATGAAAATTAAAACTTTTTTTTATACCAATATGTTTTAAAACTTGACAAAACTGGAAGGGGGCCCATGACACAATCTGGCAAGAGAGCCCTGTCGCTGCTACATCAATCAGTCTCACTAGTGTGAACAAAAGACAAATTTCACACTTTTCCCTTTCCCTCTCATTCAGATAGAATTTGTCTTCTGACGTTTTTGTTCACAGTAGAGATATACAGAAAAAAAAATCTTGCAGTGTACCGTATTTTCCTGCGTATAATCCGCGGATTATCTGCTAAAAAGACATTAATGTAGACATTAATGTATTGGAAAGGGTTCAAAGGTGGGCTACAAGGCTAATAAACGGACTTTCCCACTTAGACTACGATTCCAGGCTTGGAAGGCTAAGAATGTACAGTCTTGAGCAAGGAAGAGACCGAGGGGACATGATTCAGCTGTTTAAATTTATTAAAATGAAAGATGTTACGGGGCTGAAGTTTAGCACTGAAAACAGGACGAGGGGTCATTGTTTTAAGCTATTTAAATCTGAGGCTAACATGGATGTTAGGAAAAATTATTATTTTAGCAGGGTAGTGGAACCTTGGAACAGCTTACCAGAAGAGGGGTCATGAGCAAGGGAGTAGATAGTTTTAAGATGGCCATTGATCTTCACTGGGGATCGTAAATTGACTAGGACCAGTCTGGCTGGGCCCAGAGCCTGTTGCTGGTCGACACTTTTGTATTTGTATTTGTAAAAAAGGCAAAGTTTATGACATGCAGATTATATGCAGCCGCGGATTATCTGTGATTTTTTCCCCCCTTAACACCATCTGTGATTTTTTCCGTATGCTAAAGACTGTGACCTTTCTGGAGGTTTTTTTTTTTCTGAATTTTGGATTCTTACTTAAAAAGTAGTGAAAACTCTCCTGTTTTGCAGTATTTGTGATGTTTTAACTGGTTTTGCTAATATTTGCTCTAAACCTTTTTAAACTTTTTGATCAATCTGAATGAAAAAACTTGCTGCACAATTGTAGCAAAACGCATATTTATGAATAACTTGTAGCTTTGAAAAATTTTTCAAAAAAAGCGGAACTGAAAGTAACCTTTTCAACAAGTAATTGCCAAACCTTAACAATTAAACCTTTATACCTAAAAGCAAAAAAAGAAAAAAAATATATTTATTTATTTATTTATTTATTTTTTTCAAATGAATTTTATTTATTTATTTATTTAAGGAAAGAAGTTCCAGATTTCGGGTTTTCCAGATTTTGAGAGTCTAAAATTGGGGTCTCATACGATATATGTTTTCCTGTTACTTCAATGTTTGTTGATATTAAAAACTTTTTTTTTTATGTATTATTCTGCTGCATAGATTTTCAAACATACCAGAATGATAGATAAATATGCTTTAAATAGCTATAGGTGACATAATTGCACATAAGTTTTGTGTAAAATATTGTTACACATTTGGAAAATTCGACATTCTTGGGGGAACTAGCTATTTTTGCAGAGCTCTAAAATTTTCAAAGTAATTTTATGTCCGCAAACATAAATCTTTTCGAGGGTGAATGTTCGAGGATTTGAATTTTTTTTTTCGGGGGGGGGGGGGCACTGAATTTCCTAATGTGTATACAAATACGCACATGTATTGATGAGTTAACTAAATATTTTTCTTTTTTGCAGTGAAAGGTATGAAGATTTGCTATTGGAAATGGAGAAAAACTTGGGACACAAAAATAAGGTGTTTTCTGCCTCTGCATTTCAAGAGCTGCTGAAAATTCCAAGTCTGGAGGAAAGATGTAAATAATTTTCCTTTTTTCTTTTGCCCATTTGTCTTCTTCCCACTTTCATTATAAGGCAACAGTAGTAGATATGAAATCACCACAATTCATCTAATCAAGGACGGATACAAGGGAGGGGCGATGGGGGCGATCACCCCTCCCTTGAGGGACCCTGCACCGGTAATTTTTCCGAATTGAAGTTTTAAAATGCAAATGTATGCCCTTTTTAATAGCGTTAAGAAAAGGAATAGGGTTCGAATGAAACCTTCCACAAAGTTTTTGGAATTGAAGTTTCAAAAACACAATTTTAAACGGTGTTTGGTGTTGTTAGAAGAAGAAGTTTGGAAGCCTTCCAAGGGTATTTTCAAAAATTTAAGTCAATTCAAAACTTTCCCCAGGAATCGTTACGAAATCGAAGTTATAAAACACAACTTTGGAATACCTCTTTCAATAGTAAAGGAAAGGAATAATCTCGGAACTTCTTTGGCTAAATCTTTATATTTTAGTTGTTTTAGATAACTGACACACTACCCCCCCCCTCGAAAAATGTGTAAATCAGATATGTAGTAAGAAAATCAATCGCCCCCTCCTTGAATACTTTCTGGATCCGCCCTTGCATCTAATACTAGACATGGTATATTGCTATATTTTGCTCAGTCTGTTTGCAGAAATGAACCATTTTTACCCATTTATTTGCACTTTATTCAAGAAATTTTAAACTTTTGCTTTTAATGGCAAAAGATTAGAATATAAGACACCTTTATGTGACATGATATAAAGTATAAACTTTCTAAAAAATTTTCTCGTGCAGTAAATTCTGGATTATTCATATTTATTTGTAGGGTTCGCTGATATATATCAGTCGATATATATCATGATATATATCCGATATTTATTTTGAAAATATCACGATATTTTGATATTTTCTATATTTATTTTTTCAACTACGGTATTTTCAATATACAGGGTGTCCTGCGAAGGACTCCCTGATTTCAAAATTAGATATCTCGAAAACAAAGAACGATATTGAAATAAAATAAGCGGTATGTTCAGGGCCGGATTTGGAAGTGTGGAGGCCCCAGGGCAACGAAGGAGTGGAGGTCCCTAATCAGAGTTCAAAAAGATCATCATATTTTCGAAAATATCGGATACTTTGATATATATCTGAATATTTTGATATATTATCCGATATTTTCGACGCGTGAAAGTTAGGATATTTTGTAAAAATTTTATTGTGGGGGCCCTTTGTTGTGGAGGCCCCGGGGCAGTTGCCCCGCCTGCCCTCCCCTAAATCCGGCCCTGGGTATGTTTATTGTGAAACCCATAAAAATCATATATAGTAACAGGGAAATTAGTTTTAAAAATTGCCAACAGGTGGCGCTGCACAATGTGATTGCAATAGAAGTCTCCATAAATAACGCTGCGAAGAGATTTGTTGTTTCAGCAGCAGTTTAGTCTCTCAGATATGCTTACATGTACGCTAGAAATTATTGTCCGACCTCTTCGCAGCACTATTCATGGAGACTTTTACTGCAATTACAGCGTGCAGCGCCACCTGTTGGAACTTTTTAAAACTAATTTACAAGTTCCTGTATATGATTTTTATGGGCTTCACAATAAGCATACCGTTTATTTTATTCCAATATCGTCCTTTGTTTTCGAGAAATTTAATTTTGAAACCAGGGAGTCCTTCGCTGGACACCCTGTAAAAAGTTTATTAATCATAGTAAAATTGTTCATTTACTATTAAAAACAACCAAACATTATGTACTATATTTTTATGATTGTGCACCGACTGGTGTATATATTTTATTTCTGAATCATGTAACTGTAAAAGTAGCTAACAGAAGAAAAATGAATAAAACAGCTAATGCTAAATAACTACATTAAAATTGATAGAAATTTAAAATGAAATATTAGATATAAGTAATGAAAGAAGCCTTAATTTTAAGTATACATATTGTAATTATAATATAAGAAAATAAAGAGTGATTTGAGGATACATTTACTATTTGGAAGACTTTAGTCTGTGCTAATTGAAAATATTGGATATATATCAAAATATCAGATATTTTTTATATTTTCGAAAATATGATATTTTTAAACCCTGTTTATTTTCGAGGTGGAATATCTGTGGCCATTCACAGTTTAAATTTTTAAAAAAAATGTCGACCATTAACTAAATGTAGATAAATGCATAGATTTTAAGTTAACTAGTACAAAACCTTTTTTCATACCTTCCTGTTTCTTCCTTCCCCCTTCTTACTTATATCAAACCTTCCAAGGTCAGCTACTAGTTGAAACCTTATTTTACAGTACTACAGTTTCCCCTCTACAGTACTTACTGCTTTAGATCTACAGGGCCTCAGAGAGCCAAGGCGGGCCCCTAGTCAGTTCTGTCGCCGGGCCCCTCCAGCCCCGAAAAAAAGAAAAGAAAAGGGAAAAAATCAAAACTGCTTACTGGAAAACAATTAACTCTATTTTAAGTGCCACAACAGTAAATACCAAAAGAGTAAACTTTTTTTTTCTTTCCTTTTTTTTTCACGGTAACCGCGGATAAGTGATACCGCGGATAATATGAATTATAGGAAAAAACCGATACTGGCATATACAATAGCTAAAAAATAGGAATAAAACTCATACATACAGAGAAGTTATAGCTAAAATCAATAAGATAGATTGTAAAAAATATGTGAAAAAGCTAAAAACAAAAAATAACATAATCATAAGTCACCACCGTTGAAAAAAAAATTTTTTTTTAAGACCAGGGTTCGTACGGGTTATGGAAATCCTGGAAAGTCATGGAAAAAAAAATTAACACATTTCAGACCTGGAAAATTAATATTTTCGTTAAAGGTTATGGAAATTTATTTAAAGTCATGGAATAATGTCCTGGACAAAGAAAGAAACAGTAGCTAAAAAAACATTTGAAATCGTGAATGATCTGACACTATTGCATATTAAAACTGGAAAATTAATGATCCTAAAAGCAAATCTGAATTTTTAAATCCCATTGCATCCACTTCTGTAGCAGCCGCCTACCTTCTTTTGCAATGAGATTTTACTGCTTCGACATTACTAAATTTGAGCTTACCATTATTTTCATCATTTCTTTTATTTTATATTCTGTGGTAGCAGGCTTGCACATTCTTAACTTCCCACACCCACTCAAAAATCACAATTCAATTGCATCCTAGTCAGGGACGGATGCAAGCGAGGGGCGATGGGGGCGATCGCCCCTCCCTTGAGGGGTCCTCTACCGATAATTTTTCGAAAATGAAGTTCAAAAAACGCAAATTTAGACGAGTGTCATTGGTGTTAGGAGAAGAGAAGTTTAGGTTTTTGACCATATCCCGGAACTGTTTCAAAATTAAGATACAGTTCCAAACCTTTGTGTCCAAAATCTTTGTGATCAGTATTTTTAATCAGTATACATGGTAAAAAGTAAGTAATAAAAATCAATCGCCCCTTCCTTGAGAAATTTCTGGATCCGCCCTTGATCCTAGTTCATTTCAACTACTTCTAAAACCTTTTGAATTTATCTTAATTTGCTGAAGGTTTTATAAAGCAATTAAACAGGTAATATAATAAAGAAATAGGAGAATCCTAGTATTTTAAAACAGTAGTGCCCAACATATGGCAGACGAAACTGCTGCCAATGTTCAATGTAAGGAATCGAACATTTCTCTGGATTTTCCGAAACCTTTTCATTCATATGCATTTAAAAATATGTAAGTAAGTAAACAAATACATTTGAGTCAGAAGATTTATTCACTACTGAACAATGTTTCATTATTATCTGGTTAAGAAAAATGAATTTACTGAAGACCGGCTTTGCTTTTAAGAACCAAAATGCTGTCAAGTTAGATAGATTATTAGATGCACTGTTGACACTAAAAGGCAATGTTTTTTGAAGCAAATTTGTTCAAACTTAGTAATGACTAATTAAACTTTTGTCCTGTTCATTATCATTTTGCTCCATTTATTAAATATTTACTAGACATTTCTTCAGTATATTGCATTTGCTGTATTTTTACTTTACTTAAATTTATATGATGAAGTATAAAAATAGCTTAGTCTTTGCTGTGTACACTGATATTTTTTCAATTACAAGTAAGTGCTTTGATGAGGTAGAAGCATTGGCACAGAAGTTTTGAATGCTCATTTCCTAAAATTAGCGAGCTTGGTAGTAAATAGTTTTATTCTCTTCGTTTAACAGGGTCATGAAATTTTTTGTGAAGTTATGAAAAAGTCATGGAAATTTTTCATCCGAATCGAGTATGAACCCTGAAAGACCCGCGGATAATCCGACCGCCAATGATCGAGAGTGTACTAATTTTAAAATCTACACTGCTTACTAATTTTTAGATCTAGACTACTAATGCATGTTAAACAAGTGTCAGGACCAGCCTTATTCAAAAAAATTCCCCTCCCCTGTACGCTTTTGGTCTAACCTAGTTTAATGTGTTTAAGTCATTGATGCTCAAGATTCTTTTACCCCAGGCTTCCAAGTTCACATTACATATTGAGATTACTCTCAAGGTCCAGAACACATATTAAAAAAATTTTTATACAGGGTTTTCATTTTAACCTGCAAAACCTCTATTTTCGCAACTGTTAGTCCTGGAGGCTTACATCCAGTTGAAAAAATGTTCAAAATCAGATGCGGAGTTCAAGTATTGAGAGTTTGTTGGATATAATTTTAGATGTTATAGAGCTAATAGCCTACAGCTAAGCTGAAAATTAGGCAACTCATTTCCAACTGAAAATTTGAGGGAGTGGTCTGCCCGAAGAAAATAAAACACGAATCATTCTTTACACTGAAAAACATTTATTTAACATATATTAAGAAAATGATTACAATACAATGATTTGGTTCTCCGAAGAAAAATTAAATTATGCTAAATCAAAAATATCTTACAATAAGTCCATGCAGGTGTCAAAAAGTCCTGTCGATGTTCCACAGTGAATTCCCCACAGGTAGAAGGACGGCATCGCAATCTCCCCAGAATTGCACGCTGGTCAGTTCACACCTTAGGAGCCAAATTCACCATATCCGGGAAAAATATCGAAGATGGACACGATCCTTTTTCTTTGCTTTGGAGACCAAACGACCCACTTAAATTGGACTATAACTTTTCACTTTTATGGACGTCATGACAGCACGCGCTTCCAAAACTGAGGATATCACTGACGAATCATTCAGAAAAAATCAGACCTCACCTGAGAGGCCAGTAGCAAAAAGTTATGAGGACATGGACGAACACATTTACAAACACAAACAACACAAAACGAGGAGACAAGTGAGAGAGAGCGAGCTATGGCCGGTCTGCGTATTTATGGCCAGATCCGACCGTGCTCGTAACAATGTGACGTTATTTGCATATTGCAAGAACAACTCAACCCAAGAAAAACGCAGCTTGCAGGTTGCACAATTCTTATTTAATTCGACATTCAGCACCCAACACCTCAACATGGTTATCTCATGTGATCGACATGTGCTTTGTCGGAAGTTTACCGACGTCTGCCGAATGACGGCAACCAATCATAGCGTGCCACATATTTTTCCGAACACTTCCGATTCAAACTCGGACATTTGAGTGTCGGTGGCAGGTGGATGGGATTTCCCGTGCAAGGTTTTTCCCGGAATGGCAAAAGGTAAATTACAATTTTTTTTTTTTTTTTTAAACAATATTGGTGAAATCCTTCAAGAAACAAAAATAAAGGCATTTAGCCCAACAGAGTTTGAATCAAAAAATACAAACTTAAACTTTTTATATGGGCCCTAGGTCCCCTAACTTATATTTAGAGAAATAATCTTCATTGAAAGCTATTACTGACAGAAAACACTTGACATGTGTGGGACCAAAACTCAAGGAGATATTCCAGTTCAAAGTTTTAAGGGACCATACAGAAGATAAGATTGGAACTTATTGCCCTTTCAGAAGAATAACAGGTTGTCAAAGTAAAAAAAAAGGTATTTATATTTCCTTGCTATTCAAATATTAACTCTGTTATGCTGTGCAAAACCTCGAGCAATTTTAAAAACCACATTCTGCACACATATAATTTTAAACACTTGATAAGTGCTATATTTTCCCTCAAAAGGTGTTGTTGACGGAAAGTGTAAAGTGGTGTAAGTCACAAAATGCTGCGTTTTGTATCTCGGTGAATGTTGGTTGTACTAATTTCAAACTTTTGGTGTTGGAATTATTTTTCAATGGAGATCATTTCTCTAAATATAAGTTAAGGGACTTGAGGCCCGTATAAAAAGATAAATTTTGTATTTTTTGACTCATTTTTATTTTCACTGCAAATTTTCAATATCTTAACTCGGCATCTGATTTCGAACATTTTTGCAGCTGGAAGTATGCATCTAGGACTAACGGTTGCGAAAATAGGGGTCTTGCAGGTTAAAACGGAACACCCTTTATATTCTAAAGACTACTTTAAAATCATTACTTTAATCATTTAATCATTAATCATCATTACTTTAAAATGAAATAGAGAAGAGATTAGATAATTTGCCAATGGGAAATTTTTAGTTGGGATTTCATCATCAGCTTTGCAGATGATAAAAATCAACCATTAATTGAATTTTTAAATAGAGAATTTCATTTATGTATAATTTCATCACTTTAAACATATCTAAAAAGAAAAATTCAAATGGCTATTCTGAAGAATGGCATTATAGTTTTATGACTCAAAAACCTTAATCACTCATAGCCATTAAACATGTCCTTTGAGAAGAACAAGATATGTTTTTTTAGTTCCTTCACACATTCACTGCCAATGTGTTGCTCCTTTACATGGATGGTTGGCAAAGGGTATAATTTATATAAAAGAAATTTCTAAATATTTGTTTAGCATTACACTCTGGCACGAGATTGGCAGCTAAAGTGTTAAAGTTTTAAAAAAAAGTGATATGACTCTATATTATCAGGGTTGCCCCACCACAGGAAAACCTGAAAAAACAGGGCATTGAAAAAACCACAAAAAATATGGAAAATACAGGGAATTTTATTGTTCTTTTAATTTTCAAAAAATCAATGCTAAAACATATTTCCTACCATAAATTTAAAAAAAAAAAAAGAAAAGCAAGTAGAATTTTTTAAAAATTTAATTTTGTTTCGTCTTTTTTTTTGTTTAAGTAAAAATTTAAATTTCCATCATAACAGCAAAAATTATTGAATTTTTTGTTTTATATGCATTTTGAATTTCATTCTAATTTAATTTAAAGAGCATGAGATTAGTCATCAGTACTAATTGTTCTGCTTAACTCCCCGCCCCCCCCCCCCTCCTTTTCAGGTCCAAGTAATGAATTGTTGAGCGAAATCTTTTTCTTTTTTCCCCTTCTTCATAAAAAGTTATGTTTTTCTTCTTTGGTCACCATGCTAATTTTAAAGTGTTAATAGATGCTTCTTCATTCCCCTTGTTTAATTCATTAATTAATTTTTTCCCCATCATGAAATTATCAGCATATTTAATATCAGTGTTCGCTTGTTTGTAATACTGTACACTCATACAGGGAACCCCAAAGCCCCCGCCTCAGGTTGAGTGCCAAGTTTTAAAAATTTGCTGTTTTTTTTTTTTTTTTTTTTGAGCAATCAGGATTGCTTATTGTTCTTATTTGACTGTTTTGATGTCCTTTGCCTCTTTAGACATTCTGTCCTTCTGCATGTCTCCTATTACATTGTACAATCTAATGATTGTTGGCTTTGTTTTTGGTGAATGTAGCTGAGTGTATTGTCTGTTTGTGTCACTTTGTTGATTTGCTACCACTATTCAATGGTGTATAGCTGTGTACCCTGTGTAATGTGTGTATATATATATATCTATATCTATATGTATGTTTGTATATGTGTGTGTATGTTTTATTATTATTATTATTATTATTATTATTATTATTAATCTTTATGTGAGTTTAAAATTGTGTAAGCAAAATTCCTGTCTGTTGGAATATGATTTCATGTATTGCATGCATTATGTACGACATATACAATGTATCAACTCACCGATTAACACAGCTGTCTCCAGGGCCCCATCCAACCGTTTAAACCACACATAGTGGTAGGTACGGGGGACCCTGGAGTGTTATGTTATGTTATGTTTTGATGTCCTATGATTTTATTTTCCCACCGCTACCCTCTGCAGCATCACTATCGATTGGTTCCTCTAGCGAAAACCGCCTCCAGGTTGCATCCATGTCCTACCTACACACACGCGCATACATACACAACTACACACACACACAAACACACACACATGCACCTACACACACTCAAACACATACATACACACACACGCATACATACAGACACCTACACACACATACGCACACATCTACACACACATACACATTCCCCACTACACACAAACACTCATACACACAACTACCCACACATTCATACCTGCACAGAGACACAAACATACATGCCTACGCACACATGCACATACCCCCTACACACAAACACACATATCCCCCACACACACACATAAACACACATGTCTACATACACATACACACTCATGATTGCAAGAAACATAATTTGAAGTAAAGAGGTCAAAATTTTTTTTTATTTTATTTTTTTTTTTTTGCATTTATATGCACATCTGCATTTGCACGGAATTCAGAGTCTAGTCCTGATGCATTCATTGAAAGTTATTTGTTTCAAACTTCCTTCGCAGGTCTCGAACTGGCAGAGAGATACATGGAGTTGAGCTTTGATGTTCCAGTGGCTGTCCTGTGGGCCCATTATTTTGTGAATGAAAATTTTGAGAAAGCAGAAACTATTCTGAAGGTGTGTGTTTTTTCCTTTTTTAATTTCACAAATGAGGCAGTGAGAAGCAAAGGGATGTAAGTGGCAAATTCAAAAATGTGGAGATAACCAGTACACATGGGAGGGGAACCCCTCCTCTGTCTTGGGGCAAGAGATACTACCAGTAGCCCTGGTAGGTGCTGCTAGACAGCGTGATTTAGGGTGAAAAAATCAAAGCCTACCTAGGACGTTACCTTTATACTCGTTTTACTCAGAACTTGAAATTATCCACTTACATCCAGGGCGGTCATTCCAAGCTCGTCAGCTTGCGAGATCGAGATTTTCGCTCACGTGATCGGTTGGGACATAGAAATGTCGCAAAGTTGTGTTCTAATCTACTCAAACCTAGCCGCAAGTTAAATTCGAGTAGATTGGAATACTACTTTGCGACATTTCTACATCACAACTGATCACGTGAGCAAAAATCTCGATCTCGCAAGCTGACGAGCTTGGAATGACTGCCCAGGGCATATTTTAAGAAAATTTGACTGTGTGGGCAACTCCAACTTCCTTGGAAGGGGGGGGGGATTGTAAATGTGCAGTTTATCTTAGTTGAATAATCGTCAAAAAAGAGTTGGGGTGTGAAAATTGGAATTAGGGAAATTATTGCTATTGGTCATTTTGTTCGATAGGAAAAGAGTAAAGAACATAAACGCTGTGACTCAGCATTTAAAATAGTTCAAACAGTCACTGAGTTTTTGAATTTTTTTAATTTCACTCATTATAATACAACCATTCATTTTCATTTAAATACATCCAAGTTCAAATAACATTGTCTTTTTCAAAAAAAAAGATTTTATATAAAAGCTCTCTTTGTAAAGTTCTTGTACAGGACACATGGGGCCGGTTGAAAGATTATGTGACGTCAAATCCACAAAACTCTGCTGCCATCTATGAGTGTGAGATATCGTTATTTAATAGTTTTATTTATTTCAAAAACTTTTGCTTGTGGGAACAGTTAGGGGTCACGCTTCCATTCTTTTACAGAAAAATTAAAAATATATTGAAACACATAACCCATGGAAAAATTTAGGAAAATGTAGGTGGGCAATTTTATTTGACTGTGTGGGCAATTCCCCCCCCCCCCCCCCAAAAAAAAAAAAATATTAAAATATGCCCTGTTTACATCCCTTTGCTTCTCACTGCCTCATATATTTTTCTCCCATACTTGATTCTCTCACTTGAGCACTTCTCGACTAAATTTTAGCTTGAACAGTATAATAGTGTATTCAAATTGGAAACCACCTAATAAAATTGCGCCAATAGAAACGAGAGCTGTCGACGCTTGTTTTGTGTTTTCAAGAAACCAATTTTACAGTACAAATAAATGAGCTTGTGAGTGAGAAGGCATGAGGTGAAAGTCTGTTTTTTGTTGGACTGGGCAATTTTGAAACTGTTATAAGTGATAATGAGCTTGATAATTATTAAATAAATGAGAAATTAATTATTAATTATATATTAATTATTAATCTGTTTAGAATTTGAGAAATTAATTACGTATGATAATTATTAAATAAATGAGCTTATGCGTGGGAAGGCATGAGATGAAAGTCTGTTTTTTGTTGGACTGGGCAATTTTGGAATTGTTATTAGTGATAAAGAGCTTGATAATTATTAAATAAATGCGAAATTAAATAAATGAGCCTATGAGTAAGAAGACATGATTGGTTTTTTTTCGTTGGACTGGGCAATTTTGAAATTGTTAGAAGGTTTTAATTTATAAAAAAAAATAATAATAATAATAATGTCCTGAAATCTGCATTTGATTTCATGTTCATGCACTGGAGCATGTGCAGTTAAGAGTGGGATAGAAGTTTTAATAATTAACTGCTTAAGGCACGAATTTTTTTCAGAAAAACTGGGGAAAATAATCGAATGTTTTTATTTTTTGACACAAAAGGAATAGATAGGTATGGTCTAAGTTACTTTTTGCAATTTCAGTCTTTTTAGGGAAAAGACTGGCTAGGGAGTGAGGGGTGGGGAAAAGACATATGAGGTAATAGTTATTTTTAAGAAAACTGTACAAGCAAAGTATAAAAGCTGAGGTTGTATGTTACATGTAACAGAGAATCTCCAACAAGCTTAATTTTAAGCATCAATATAACATACATTTTTAACTCCTTAGTGTTGTGCATTTTGAACCTAATTCCAGTTTTTGTTTCTCTCTTTTCAGCGTCACGGTGTTTCTTTTGATAAGATCGATCCCTCCGTCCTCAGGGCAATCAGAAAAACAGAAAATGTAAGACTCTCTTTTCTATCTTCCAATTTGTAGTTTCTTTTGCAGACTTCTCACTAGAAAACCACATAATTACTTAAAATACACCGCCAGCAGCTCAGTTATTCCATCCGAGGACTGCAGTTTCGTGCTTTTTTGCGCTCATCAGCCCAGAATAGGAAAGTGACCGAGCTGGAGGCGAAAAACCTCTTAATGGAGCCAAGAGAGCCAAACAAACTGGTAGCTAATGTAAGAATTAGCACAACCAGATGAGTGACCGCAACAATGGTGTATTCCGGGCTGATGAGTGCTAAAAAGCACGAAACTGCAGTCCTCGGATGGAATGACTGAGCTGGTGGTGTATTTTAAGTATTTCTGGCTTAGGGCGGTAACTTACTACAAAATACCAAGCTTTGCCTTCAATCCTCGAGTTGAACTGCACCATTGCTGTTGTCGCTCATCTGGTTTGCTGATTCTGAATCAGCTACCAGTTTGTTTGGCTCTCTTGGCTCCCTTAAGAGGTTTTTCACCACCAGCTCAGTCACTTTCCTATGCCGGGCTGATGAGTGCTAAAAAAGCACGAAACTGCAGTCCTCGGATGGAATAACTGAGCTGGCGGTGTATTTTAAGTATTTCTGCCTATGCCCTGGCTTTTGGGCGGGTAACATACTACAAAAAAAAAAAAAAAAAAAAAAAAAAAAACATAATTAGTTTTAAAAAATTAAATGGGTAGCAGTTTGAAATGTAGTGAGACTGCTAGCGCAGCCAAATATACCTTCTGGAGGGTTTTTTTTTTTTTTTTTTGATGAAAAATAGTTTATGGAGGGGGTTTTTTGATGAAAAAAAAAAAACCTTTTGGAAAGTGTTTTTTGATGAAAAATATCTTCTGAAGGAGGGTTTTTCATGAAAAATACTTTTTGGAGGGGGTTTTTTAATGAAAAAAAACCTTTTGGAAAGTGTTTTTTTGATGAAAAATATCTTCTGAAGGAGGGTTTTTTCATGAAAAAATACTTTTTGGAGGGGGTTTTTTTTAATGAAAAATATCTTCTGAAGGAGGGTTTTTCATGAAAAATACTTTTTGGAGGGGGTTTTTTTAATGAAAAAAAACCTTTTGGAAAGTGTTTTTTTGATGAAAAATATCTTCTGAAGGAGGGTTTTTGATTAAAAACGCCTTCTGGAGAAGTTTTTTGAACAAAAATACCTTCTGAATGGGATTTTTTTTGATGGAAAGTACCTTTTAAAGTTTTTTTAATCAAAACAGCCCTTTCATATGCATAAACTACTGTATTAGAATGTGCATTTATGTTAAAACCAATTGCTCTGGGGTTATTTTCACACCCCCTCCCCCTTGCTACACCACTGATTGAGACTTTTTTTTAATTCATGAATTACTAACGCCCCCCCCCCCCCCTTATCCAGCATTAGGTCTTCAAGTCTGCCGCAATTTTAACAAAGAGCCAAATTTAAAGATTTGGTGAAAAATTAAAGGTACTACTATTCAGAATTTATTGAGACATTTAAAAACAAAATTCATGAATTACTTGCCCTCCCCCCCCCTCCCATTATCGAGCATAAGGTGAAAAATCGGAGGTACTACTCAATTCTATCATCTGCTTGTGGCAATGCATCCATCTACAAAGTGTGTTCAAGATGCCTTCCATTACTGACAAAACCTTTTGATAGATTAAAAAGTTTCAACAGACATTTAATAAGCACGAAACTGCAGTCCTTGGCTGGAACTGACTGAGCTGGCTGTGTATTTTATTTATTTCTGCCTTAGCCTTGGCTATAGAGCAGTAACTTACTGAAAAAAGTGTTCCTTCTTACACCAAAACACGTGTCTGCAGTAATTTGCAATTTCTGCGCATCAAAACGTTGGATAATTGATTCTTTCCATTATTGTATTGTTGACTTATGTTTGCTCTTAGCAAAATGTTAAACCTCCTAAAACTTCTAGACAGTGTTGCCAGATGGTCAAATCCAGATTTCCCCAATTCCCTTCCAACTTTTCCCCAAAAGCGATGTTTTCTGCCAAAATTCCCCAGATTCAAAAATTATTTTTTCACTAATATTTTCATAAAATGAGTCGACTTCCTCTGATATTTTTGTCTCTTGAAAAAATTTTTTTTTTCCCAAATAGCCAAATTTTCTTATAAAATTCCCCAACTTTTGTTTTCTTCCCATTTTCGCTTTTTTTTTTTCTTTATCTTTTTTTATCTTTACTAGTAATAAAGCTGAAAGTTTCTCTGTCTGGATCTCTCTCTCTCTCTCTCTCTCTCTGTCAGGATCTCTATGGCGCGCATAGCACCTAGACCGTTCGACCGATTTTCATGAAGTTTGGAAAAGAATTAGTTTGTAGCATGGGGGTGTGCACCTTTAAGCGATTTTTCGAAAATTCGATTTTGTTCTTTTTCTATTCCAATTTTAAGAACATTTTCCCGAGCAAAATTATCATAAGATGGACGACTAAATTACCAAGTTATCATAACGAGGAACCGTAATGCGGGCAAGCCAATTGGCGAGAAATTCATCATGCATAATTTGTAAATGTATAGGGGAACCAAAACACCTTTTGATTTTCTACTACGGGCAAAGCCGTGCGGGTGCCACTACTCATAAATACAAGCGCCTGACCGAGAGATAAGAAATAACCAAATATTTTTTTTACTCGCATTTACTACTCTGCTTCTGTATGTGCATTTAAACTACGATTTTTGTATATATTTATCCAAGAACACTCGTCATCACACTTATTTTTACCCGTTTCACGTATCAACTAGTTACTCACGCAGAACTATTAATGCGAATTCCGTAGCATAATATTCCACATAATGCGAAATAAGAATTCCATAAAGTTGAGCAAAGCTAAACCAACGCTGTTTGATACAAACAATGTAACTACTACTTCTTAACGTGAAACTGAATACAAAAAAAAAATTCTTCTTTCCCCCGAGGTTTTTTTTCCCCAGGTTTTCCCCAAGAAAAAAATGTTTCCCCAAAGAATTCCCCTCAAAACCTATTTCCCCAAAATCTCCCCAGAGAGCACCAGATTTCCCCAAAATGGGGAAAATTCCCCCAATCTGGCAACACTGCTTCTAGAGTAGAAATATGTCCTTGTATACTGGGGCGTGCACAGAAATTTCGGTACCCGTCACAAGTGACTTTTCCGCCCCCCCCCTCCCATTGATTACCCCTATATTTCAAGCCCAGTTTTAAAAATATTTGGCCCCCTTCAGGCTCTGGCTCGGGCCATCAGGTGTCCCATCTCCCCATGTGCACGCCCCTGCTTGTATATTAAAATTTGAAGAAAAAATGTACGTAAATTAAAATACAGTAAAACCTGTAAAGTTGACCACCTGTCTAAGTTGACCGCTTTTGTCAGGAACGGAATGAGTCCTATCTTATATAATGAAGGAAAACCTCTGTAACTTGACCACCTCTCTAACTTGACCACCTGTCTATCTTGACCACTAATATACACCAGCTTTGGTTTGGAGTATTGTAAAAAACCCTTTGCAAGTTGACCACTAGGCAAAAGCATTAGATTGTACTAAAAATTTTATCAGTTCAACCAGACCATTTTAGAAAAACCTATGAATATTTATGTTTCCATCGAAAAACATTTTGCTAATGTTAAGTCCTAGAAAATGAGCCTAACTTCAATAAGGAGTTATTTTGTTGAAAAGTAGATTACCATGGTTACAAATGTACAAGAAAAAATCAAATTGAGAATTTGAGTCACTTTTGACTTGTTGATCTTTAGGAATTGTTAATATCAAGTAAATAGTTTTTCATAAGCAATAAGGCAATTTTTTTTTTTTTTTTTTGATCGATTCACAGAAATTTTAAATTTGTATCATATTTTACGTGTCATTCTGGTAAATAACCTCTAAAAATATTCAAGCAACAGTTTTTCTTATTGTTTTAAAGTAATGTTAAACAATGACAGTGAGTTTAACTTACCGGCGGTTTTGCACGTCTTATCACGCCGTAGCAAGATCACGTCGCTAGCGTTTTACACGTATTTTTCTGACACTAAATTTTCGTTGTCAAACGGTCCAAGGCGTAGAATCCTGCGTTTCCTTTCCCCTCTCCTGAGAGCGGCACCCCGGAGCGCAGGGGCCCACCTTCTGTATTCACACATGCAAACAATACCCTTTCATCAGGTTGGGGTTTCAAGGTTCGGTGCATCCTTCTTATCAACGCAAAGATTTCTAAGCAAACCTCCTTGCTATTTATTGTAAGCATCTGCTAAAAGCAAAACTTGATTCCAAGAATGAAATATCCACTTCTCTTTCTTCTAAGCTTAAAATTTACATTTAATTAATGATTGTGCTGTAAATGGATGCAACATAATTTAATCGACGACAATGACATTCAATTACATTTCAAATAAATTAATAAATAAAAGCCGTGAGATTTCAAATTGAACGAAAACAAACTAAGTATCCTTTTGGAAATAAATTTATAGCTACGGCTTTATTCGCTACTAACATATAATTTAGGAACTTTAACTGTTATAAAATCACAATGCTGTAAAAAAACCAAAGAGTACACGTAAAAGTTCAATTTTCAACTTTTATGTGCACTTACGTCGCGTTTTACGCACATTTAGGCAGATATTGTACTCAAAACACATTATAAAAAATATAAAAAAAAAGGGATATTTTTTCAAATTTATTTACTCTAACTGATTGGCCTTGGGTTTTGGTCGCAAATTTCAATTATTAATATCAGAAACATTTTAAATTCACCGATTCTGTCTAATACTTCAGCTTATAATTATTTTAATCACAAAGACAAACAAACATTTATCTCTTAGCATACAATTTCAATTCTGTATAAGTAAAAAAAAAACTAAATAAACAATATATAGTAAGAGCAAAAATTTTGCACAACACCAGGCAGCTATTGTGTTAACATTTATACAAAAAAAAAAAAAAAAAACTTCAGTTGTTAGCAAAGAACAATAATATTTTTTTTATTGTTATTAAAAATGGAAAAGTATATGAAAATGAATATTTTTCAAAAAAAAAAATCAAAAATTGAATCGTTTGTAGCTTTTTCTTTTCAATAAAAAATAAAGAGCCTCGGAATTTTTTTCATTGAGAGGGGGAAGAAATTCAGAAGAATGGGACCTGACTCTTAGTAAAGGAAATTTCTATGGAGTTGCTTAAGATCTACAGTATTTTGTAGGAAGATGGAAATGGGGAAATGGTTAAGTGAGAATTTATAACTATTCTTTTATGTAAAAAAAGGAATAATAATAAATAGAGAAAAATAAATAAAGGTTTAAACCGTTTTATAATTAAAATAAAACTTCAGCAGAGCTTAACTATTTGTACTTTATTAAGCAACAAATCCAGAATTTTCATTGACCTCAATTTGCCCAAAGCCTGATATTTATCTCAAATCACTATTTAATCTGTGCGATTGCTTGATACAAGTCATATGATCTTTCAATTCCTTGGAACAACTTAAGCAAAAATAATTATAAAACCTTGATTTTTATAGAAAAATCATAATTCATGCTTCATACTAATTAATAAACCTTTTACGGGGATGAAAATTCGTAAAATTATTTTAGCAACTTTTTTGCTGCGACTTTTTTTTTACCACTATAATTTAAAAGTATTTCGTTGTTTACTATTTTTTGCTTTAATTGTGTTTTCATAACTTTGATTTGATACCTAGTTCGGTCACTTAGGTCTTAACTACTAGCAGGGGCACTCCGAAATAAAATGAGAGGGGGGGGGGGAAGGTGGATTCTCAAATTTTCGAATGAAGTTCTACTTTTTCCAAATGATAAACATGAGCATGCACATTATATCATACTTACATAACATCTAATGAGAAGCAACATTATGCATCATTAAAAACAATTTTTAAAATTTGAAAGAAGAATCTCAATGTTGCAATAGTGTTTCCACATTTTTCAAATGAGAATTTTTTGGGGAGGTTACACTGTCCTTCTGAGCCTCTCATCGAGGCGCCCCATACTAGATCCCATGTGATTGTCAGTGTTTCTTTAATAATAGCTTTGTTAAATACGCCATAATTCAGTGAATGTTGGATTTAGTATTTGTTTTCCGATTTTCAAACGGGATCCTAGACAGTCCCGATTTTCATTCAAAAATCCAGTGTCCCGGCCAATTTACTTTACGTCTCGGTAAAATATAAGTTTCATTACAGATGACCAAAAAAATATAAAAATAATTAACCGTGAAGGATTATTTAAAATAATAAATTTTTCATTTCTGTACCTCGTAGCCAGACTGACGTAAGTCCAAAAATTTGAATTTTCTGTTTATTACTGCTAGGGTTCGCCGATATATATCCGATATTTGTTCTGAAAATATCATGATATTTTGATATTTTCGATATTTATTTTTCCAACTACGGTATTTTCAGTATAAAAATTATATTAATCATAGTAATATAGCTCATTTATTATTAAAAATACCTAAAAAGTTATGCACTATAGTTTTATGATGTATTATTACACATTAATATAACAAAATAATGTATTTTTTTTATTCATAAAATTATTAGTAATGTAACAAGTTTAATGCATGTTAAAAGTACCTAATTAAATGTTAACCATTGGTTGGAACAAAAGAAAATGTCTTATGACTGTGCCTCTGACTGTTGCATATTGTTTTTTTCTGAATCATATAACTGTGTAAAAGTAGCTAACAGAAGACAAATGAGTAGAACAGCTAACGCTATATTAACTCTATTAAAATTGACTAAAATGTAAAATGGAATATTAGATATGAATAATTAAAGAAACCTTAATTTTAAGTCTGCACATTATAATAATAAATAAAGAGTGATTTAAGGATGCATTTACTATTTTGAAGACATTAGTTTGCGTTGATTGAAAATATCGGATATTTTACATATTTTCAAAAATTGCACTCACATGACATATTTTTTTCTCTCCTGTAAAGTAGCGTATGTGAATCACGTTAGTTCAGCTCTGAGGTACAGATTTGTAATTTATGAGCTATAAAATTACTATCGGATTTGCTTGTAAGGAATTTTACAAAAAGATTTAAAACAAAAAAGACTTTCTAAAAAAGTCCTAGCCAATGCAATAAACAAGTAAATATTGTTCAAAATTCAATTCCTCATTTCTTGCTGAAGTAACTTCAAAAGATTAACGTTTACAAAATAAATTGTTTAAATGTATCTGCTTGCGTCATGTATCATTTATTATTCCTGGTTTAGGCTGATAATTAGTAATCATTTATCCATAGCATTGAGAATAAACTACCTTCTAAAACACTCTGAAAACCAGCCGGGGTGTGTACCTTTTGAAATACCCACGGTGGGGGGGGGGGGGGGGGTTGAACATTTCGGAAATAAGGCAAGTCTAGGTATACCGCTATTAGGATCACTTAGTCTCAAATATGGCGAGATTCGAAACATAAAAATGCACAAATAAAGAAAAAAATATACATATACAAACATAGTATGTAAAAAGTATGCATAGATGTATAAATTTGCAGTGCTTTTTTCCCCCAGCGTTAAAAGAAAAACAACGAATTGCTGTTGCGCGGAAGGGGGGAGGGAATTCCTTTATTGCTTTTTATTATTACGTATCATTTCAGGTTATGCAAAACATTACAATCATAACTAAATGCATTTAGCTATTTCATATTGAAATAACTTGTTCCAAATATTGTTTTATAAATGTTGAATATGAGTAGTTAAATTCAATAATAAAATATGTGAATAGTAATTTAGAGCAGTAGTAGGAGATAGCAATTCCAGAGATTTAAAATCTAGATTATTACTTCATAAATATTACAGAAAGTTGTGATTAGTAAAACACGACTGGCTGAAAGGAATTCAACTCGTTTGCTACACGTGTTGAGGGCAGAAATGGGCGGGACGGACCTTGGCAGTCTGGAGGAGTTCCACTCTTCCCTGCGACACGCGTTGAAAAGAAAGGGGTTGAGCTTTGACAGCACGTCCTGCTCAAAAGGGATTAAGTGCTTTTTATCTCCTTCCGAAAGGGGGAGGGAATTTCAAGATAAAAAGTATTGACCATTTCGAGCAGATAGCCTTGTTCCCAAGGTGACCTTTTCCAGGTGAAATTCCGCTCGTATGTCAAACCGCCAGAGAGTTATAGTATTCCAATAAGTTAAAAAATGAATGCATGGGACAAGAAACGACAAAGAAAAAAAAAAGTTTTCATAACTACCCTCTATAAGTTGACCACCTGTCTAAGTTGACCACCAAAGTACTGAACCGCAAGTGGTCAACTTACACAGGTTTCACTGTACCGTATTTTCCTGCATATTATCCGCGGCGGCATATAATCCGCAGATCCTAAAATCGGCATGAAGGAAAAAATACTTTTGTATAATCCGTGGATGATACGATACAAAAAAATGAAGTTTTGATGTAACATACAATTTTAGCGACTTAACTAAAAACGTGAAGTAGTAATAACTTTTGAGGTTTCTTCAATATCAGAAACAAAATAATCTGAAAAATAAAGATTTCTTCTCGAAATTGTCATTATCGTTTGCTATTTACTTGAAGACTAAAAGTCAAGAAAGGAGCAAATGGTCTAATCTTGTGCAGAAGACTTCCTTTTTACTTTCTTCTATATCTAATATATAGAAGAAAGTATTGGATTCGTGCAAATTTTCAAATTTCGAATTTTGACGGATTCGAACGTTTTGAGGTGTGCTGAGTCCATTTCGACCATTTTTGGAAAATGTCTGTCTGTGTGTATGTGTGTGTGTGTGTGCCACGTCTGTGTGTGACCAGTTTTTTGTGGCCGCTCTACAGCAAAAACTACCGCATGAAATTGAACGAAATTTGGTACACATATGTGCCCCTATGTGAACTTGTGCCCATTGGTTTTTGGCGCGAATTCCTCCAAGGGGGTGGAGCAATGGGACGTTTTTTGAGTTACGCGTGCTTGCTATTCCTCAGGAAGTAACGGGCGGAATCAAACAAAATTTGGTCCATATGTTGCCATCAACAGGAACAGGTGCCGATTCAATTTTGGCGTCAATAATTTACTGTATGTTGTTTATTTTACGTAGCCTGAATCAGGTAAGAACATTCAAACTATGTAAAATAACCAACATACAGGCAGGGTTCACGATCCCTAATGGCGAATCTTACTGGAAATATTAAGGTTCAATGCGTTGGTATTGAGAAAAAAAAGGCACAGATAATCCACGGCAGCGTATAATCCGCACCTCATTAGTTTTACACTTTTTTAACAGGTAATCTGCGGATTAGACTCAGAAAAATATGGTAAGCTTCTGATTCCTGAGAGGGGTTGTTACTTCTTCCCAGGGCCGGATTTGGAAGTGTTGAGGCCCCGGGGCAACGAAGGAGTGGAGGCCCCTAATTAGGGTTCGAAAAGATCTTCATATTTTCGAAAATATTGGATACTTTGATATATATCCGAATATTTTGATATGTATGGTAGATATCCGATATTTTCGACCCGTGAAAATTAGGATATTTTGTAAAAATTTTATTGTGGGGGCCCCTTTGTTGTGGAGGCCCAGGGGCAGTAGCCCTCCCCTAAATCCGGCCCTGCTTCTTCCCATAACAAGTAAACAGCTAGGTTAACAAGTAAAACAGCTGCAAGAGGATTTAGATCATATTACTAAGTGGGCAGATAAATGGGGTATGGCAGTTAATGTAGGGAAATGTCAAGTGCTACACTTAGGTCATGGAAATAAGCGTATGAGATATCATTTACAGGGTTCAGTCATAAATCAGGCAGAAAATGTTATGGATCTGGGTGTCTTTATAAATCAGGACTTCAAGTTTAGTCAACAGTGCAGTATTGCTAGTAACAAAGCCAACAAAATGCTTGGGTTCATCAAGAGATCTATTTCAAACAAATCTAAGAAAGTTCTTCTGCCTTTATATAGGAGTTTAGTAAGACCTCATTTGGAGTATGCTGTTCAGTTTTGGTCGCCTTATCTGAAGAAAGATATTTTCGTATTGGAAAGGGTTCAAAGAAGGGTAACTAAATTAGTAAGGGGACTCTCAGATTTAGATTATGATACCAGACTTAATAGGCTTAACATGTATAGCCTGGAGCAAAGGAGAGTCAGAGGGGACATGATTCAGTTATTTAAATTTATCAAAATGAAAGATGTAAATGGATTAAATTTTTGCGGGGAAAGCAGGACAAGGGGTCATTGTTTTAAGCTATTTAAATCTCAGGCTAAGTTGGAAATCAGGAAAAACTACTACTTTAGCAGGGTCGTGGGCACTTGGAACAGCTTACCAGAAGAGGTGGTCATGAGCAAGGGAGTGGATAGCTTTAAGAGGGCCATTGATCTTCACTGGGGATTGTAAATTGACTAGCACCAGCCTAGCTGGGCCCAGAGCCTGTTGCTGGTCGTCACATTTGTATTTGTATTTGTATATCTGTACAGACCCTGCTTTTTGTACATCCTCTATTTTGTATTTTCAGATCTCCATGGGTAAGAAATACATCGAAATCCTGGAGGACAGGCCATCAGTCAGGCAGAGGACAAAAGAGAGAGCCTACGGGACACTTCTAGACATACTGGGTACTTTTTTTCCATCCTTTTTTGCTACTCTTTTGTTAAAGAGGTTCTCCTGTTGAGCTCAACTTGAGAGATTTACGTTACCCAATCGATGAAAACAAAGATGTTTTTTTAAATTCAACTACAGTAGAACCTCTCAATAAGGGACACTAAGGGGTCTAGACATTTTGTCCCTTAAATAGAGGTGTCCCTTATTCGGAGGTGAATGAGTTAATGCATGCTGTGTATCACAATATAGTATCACAATAAACATTAACTATTAACACTTAAGATTAAATACTGAAAATGTCCCATTATGTTAAATAAAATTCATACTTATTCACATTTCTAAGTTTATATTATTTTACTAATTACAATTTAATCAAAAATTTTACAATGACAAAGTTTTGTAGCATACAGAAAATTTTTTTTAAGTTTTATAAGCAAAGCTAATTTGTTGCCGTTAACTCTTTGTCGGCCCTAAACCAACTTGAAGAAATTGTTGAGAGGGCAAATTATGCATTTTAATTTCAGCAAGTTTTTTTAAAAATACATTACTTGTTTCCTTCACATATGTTTATGTCAAACTTACCTCAATTAGTTTTTAGAGGAAAAGTGAAACTTGAATTCCACTAAATTCACTATTTCTTATGTGCTTATACATTATTTCTTGCTTTTTTTCTTTTGTTTTGTTTTGTGACTGTCCCTTAAATAGTGTCCCTTAATTAGAGGTAAATAAATGGTAGTCCCTATTCAAAGGAACTGGGACCAGAAAAAATGTCCCTTAAATAGAGTGTCCCTTAATTAGAGGTAATTAAATGGTAGTCCCAATTCAAAGGGACTGGGACCAGAAAAAATGTCCCTTAAATAGAGTGTCCCTTAATTAGGGGTAAATATATGATAGTCCCTATTCAAAGGGACTGGGACCAGAAAAAGTCCCTTAAATAGAGTCCCTTAATTAGAGGTAAATAAATGGTAGTCTCTATTCAAAGGGACTGGGACCAAAAAAGTCCCTCAAATAGAGTGTCCCTTAATTAGAGGTAAATAAATGGTAGTCCCAATTCAAAGGGACTGGGACCAGAAAAAATGTCTCTTATATAGAGTGTCCCTTAATTAGAGGTAAATACATGGAAGTCTCTATTCAAAGGGACTGGGACCTGAAAAAATGTCCCTTAAATAGAGGTGTCCCTTAATCGAGGTTCTACTGTAAAAAGTAACCTTTACCTAGTGTCAGTAGTGTATCATTTTCAGCAAGGGGGGGGGGGGCATATGAAAATTTTTAGAATTAAAGGTCAAGAAGCGCAGTTTTAAGCCCTTGAATGTCTGTTCATATATTTAGTTTTGAGCCTCGTGGGAGGGGGCGTGGGAATTGTAGGAATATAAACTTAAGTTTTGAAAAAAATCGCTTTAGGTTTTTTTTTTTTTTCAAAAATACTATTTATAAGGGTAAACCACCCATCCCTGTCGGCTTCAACCCCAAAACTCCTTCGAGGGAATAAAGAAAACATTTTCAGAAAAATCCAAAACATTTCAGTTTTAGTTGAAATGTTTTTTTTTATTGTAAAATAGTATTTTTTTTTTATTGTGTGTTTTTTTTTTTTTTTTTTTGGAATTTTAATTCTTTGCATGAATTTTTATTATTTGAAATAAAAGGATACATTCGACATCATCTACAAGACAATCAGAGTTTTTAATTTCCCCAACATTTTGTTATAAATTTTCTTAACGGAATATTTTACTTAACAGGAGTAAGCACATTTTTTTTAATCTTTACATTTGGCACAAAGATATTATTGACACTGTTATATTTTTATTAAAGAACGCATGTGTTGCGTGACATTTCTTTTTGTTAGCTGTTAGAATTGGATAATAATTTCGCTCTGTTAATGTAGCAATGATGAAACAAATGGAAGATTTTACAAGCTAAAACTTCAATGTAAAGGGAAAATATCTCTTTGTTGCAAAATAATGCTTTAAATGGTTAAAAAAAATTCTGCACAAAAACTAGCCGTTTGTCCTGCACGTGATGGTTCATATATTTCATTAAAAAGTAATAATTTAAAGAGGTAATGACAAAAATTCTAAAACAAAAGAAGTTTCTTCATTATGCGTTTGAATTATTATTTTTAATGCCATGAGGCGCACATACAGGACAAAATGACGCTTTTCCATGGAATGGCCAAGTGTTTTGTTGATATGCAAAGTTTTATTTCATTTGGCTAGTGACACTGGGATAGCCTTACTTGTAAGCAGTGGTGTTCCCATAGGGTATACTCCATATCGCCGTATACTCTCGAATATTTTTTAGACAAATAGCGTATACCCTCAACAGGGTTCGTACGCTCCTTCAACACTCCTCCAATACTCCTTCATTTGGGAGATTTTTTTTGAAGGGTCCTTCATTTTGGTTTGAACTCCTTCAAAACTCCTTTTTTAGTTGAAGACTACATAGTCTTCTTCTATGACAGTAACTTAAAATACATTAGGGTTCGTACGCTCCTTCAAAACTCCTCCAATACTCCTTCATTTGGGAAATTTTTTCCAAGGGCCCTTCAAACTCCTTCATTTTGGTTTGAACTCCTTCAAAACTCCTTTTTTAGTTGAAGACTACATCGTCTTCCTCTATGACAGTAACTTAAAATACATTAGGGTTCGTACGCTCCTTCAAAACTCCTCCAATACTCCTTCATTTGGGAAGTTTTTTTCAAGGGCCCTTCAAACTCCTTCATTTTGGTTTGAACTCCTTCAAAACTCCTTCTTTTTTAGTTCAAGACTACATAGTCTTCCTCTATGACAGTAACTTAAAATACATTAGGGTTCGTACGCTCCTTCAAAACTCCTCCAATACTCCTTCATTTGGGAAGTTTTTTTCAAGGGCCCTTCAAACTCCTTCATTTTGGTTTGAACTCCTTCAAAACTCCTTCTTTTTTAGTTCAAGACTACATAGTCTTCCTCTATGACAGTAACTTAAAATACATTAGGGTTTGTACGCTCCTTCAAAACTCCTCCAATACTCCTTCATTTGGGAAATTTTTTTCAAGGGCCCTTCAAACTCCTTCATTTTGGTTTGAACTCCTTCAAAACTCCTTCTTTTTTAGTTCAAGACTACATAGTCTTCCTCTATGACAGTAACTTAAAATACATTAGGGTTTGTACGCTCCTTCAAAACTCCTCCAATACTCCTTCATTTGGGAAGTTTTTTTCAAGGGCCCTTCAAACTCCTTCATTTTGGTTTGAACTCCTTCAAAACTCCTTCTTTTTTAGTTCAAGACTACATAGTCTTCCTCTATGACAGTAACTTAAAATACATTAGGGTTTGTACGCTCCTTCAAAACTCCTCCAATACTCCTTCATTTGGGAAGTTTTTTTCAAGGGCCCTTCAAACTCCTTCATTTTGGTTTGAACTCCTTCAAAACTCCTTCTTTTTTAGTTCAAGACTACATAGTCTTCCTCTATGACAGTAACTTAAAATACATTAGGGTTTGTACGCTCCTTCAAAACTCCTCCAATACTCCTTCATTTGGGAAGTTTTTTTCAAGGGCCCTTCAAACTCCTTCATTTTGGTTTGAACTCCTTCAAAACTCCTTCTTTTTTAGTTCAAGACTACATAGTCTTCCTCTATGACAGTAACTTAAAATACATTAGGGTTTGTACGCTCCTTCAAAACTCCTCCAATACTCCTTCATTTGGGAAGTTTTTTTCAAGGGCCCTTCAAACTCCTTCATTTTGGTTTGAACTCCTTCAAAACTCCTTCTTTTTTAGTTCAAGACTACATAGTCTTCCTCTATGACAGTAACTTAAAATACATTAGGGTTTGTACGCTCCTTCAAAACTCCTCCAATACTCCTTCATTTGGGAAGTTTTTTTCAAGGGCCCTTCAAACTCCTTCATTTTGGTTTGAACTCCTTCAAAACTCCTTCTTTTTTAGTTCAAGACTACATAGTCTTCCTCTATGACAGTAACTTAAAATACATTAGGGTTCGTACGCTCCTTCAAAACTCCTCCAATACTCCTTCATTTGGGAAGTTTTTTTCAAGGGCCCTTCAAACTCCTTCATTTTGGTTTGAACTCCTTCAAAACTCCTTCTTTTTTAGTTCAAGACTACATAGTCTTCCTCTATGACAGTAACTTAAAATACATTAGGGTTCGTACGCTCCTTCAAAACTCCTCCAATACTCCTTCATTTGGGAAGTTTTTTTCAAGGGCCCTTCAAACTCCTTCATTTTGGTTTGAACTCCTTCAAAACTCCTTCTTTTTTAGTTCAAGACTACATAGTCTTCCTCTATGACAGTAACTTAAAATACATTAGGGTTTGTACGCTCCTTCAAAACTCCTCCAATACTCCTTCATTTGGGAAATTTTTTTGAAGGGCCCTTCAAACTCCTTCATTTTGGTTTGAACTCCTTCAAAACTCCTTTTTTTTTTAGTTGGAGACTACGTAGTCTTCCTCTATGACAGTAACTTAAAATACATACTTTGATCGACAACTTAACTTTGTCACGAGGGCGAAGGTATAAGGGTGATGAAGGGGTGTAAATATTATTAGATGACTGAGACATTTCATAATTGAAGTAAAACATGCTTAAATGGGGGCTTGACTATTTTTCAATTTTTATGATTATTGCATTTCCTTCCACCACACTCTCGGCTGCAAAAGTCGGTTTCTCTAATTATTGCTTAAAGATACATAAGCAGATGTACTATATTAAGTGATTGTGTTAAAAACATAATTGTTTAGCAAATGGCAGATATGATATTGTAAAATGGGTCATCCACAAGTGATGTCATGCCTTGAGGAGAGACTGGTTCACGAAATTGTGACAAGGGGAAGAGAGAGGGCGACAAAAAGTAACATCACGCAGTTATTACAACAATATGTTTATAAAAATGACATGTGACAAGAGGAGAAGTAAGATAAAGTGTTACACTTTGTGACAAAGGGGGTAGGTGGTCAAAGATGTTGAAAACAAAATGCGACAACATTTAAGGACAGCCCATTAGTATGTACTCCTTCAAATCCTCATTTTACTCCTTCGAAACTCCTCCAAAACTCCTTCATTTGATTTCTAAAATTGAGTACAAACCCTGCCTCAAGCTTCATAAATTTTCATATTATGTATATTAGGCCATCTAAACTTAAATGTTTAGATGATACCTGATTGCAAAAGCTTTAGTTTGTCAGAGACAAAGTCATATTTTCTTTTTTTTCTCATCGTTTTCACCCATTTTCTAAATACTTCTCCCCCTTTTCAGTGCTGAAGGAACAGTATGACGAAGCAGCATCCTTGGCTTCGCGAGGAGAGAGGATGGGCCTTCCCTTGCACAAGTACTACTTCTCGACCCTGATGACCTTGAAGAATGCCCTGGAGAGGGAGGGTAAACCCGTGCCCTTCACTGTCTCATCTGAGGTGGGTTCAGTAAAAAGAAAAAGATATTTTTAAAAATCGCTGACCACCACGGCATAGGAAATAAGCAGTATCGCATCTCAGTTTGCTGTTCAAAACATATCAAACACAATACAATGTCATAAATTGCATCAAAAATTTTGCGATGCAAAAAAGTAACTGTATTTTTTAATGGTTTTGGATTAATAATGTTACAAATTCTGTAAATAGTAATTATTTTTGCGATTAATTTGTCGTAATCTAGCTAAATTTGGCGTTTGTTAAATTATCTTTCATCTAAAACTATTATAGTAACGTGACCAGTAAATAGTTTCCCGTAATGAATATACAGCCCCTATACATTTGGCTGAAGTATACGACCCCCTTATTTCTTTTTTTTCATTGATAAAATTTGATAACGGTCTACACATTTCGAGAAGCGTTTCGAATCTTGTGGAATATTTGAGAGCTCTCTTTTCGGTGTGTATATAAGCGTCCCGCATGATAAAAAGTCAGTTTCGATTGAGAATTTGTACTGAGAGTGTGTATTAGCTCTGTTTATTGCGAGGCATTTCGCTGTGTTGTTTTTCGTATTTCGATGTAAATACGTGTGTAACCGTTGAGTTTACGGTGTTGATTGATTTTTGCTAAATTGTTGATGATTAATTTAGCAGTCGTTAACAATCTTTCCTGTACATAGTGTAAATAAAGACCCTGTGTTTTTTCTCAATAACTGTTTCTTTATTTCAAGAAAGTTGGAAGTCTCACCGGATCCGTTACAATATGAAACACAATACAATGTCATAATTTGCATCAAAAATTTTGCGATGCTAAAAAGTAACTGTATTTTTTAATGGTTTTATATTACTAATGTTACAAATTCTGTAAATAGTAATTATTTTTGCGATTAATTTATCGTAATCTAGCTAAATTTGGCGTTTATTAAATTAACTTTCATCTAAAATTATTGTTGCAACGTAACCTCTAAATAGTTTCTTGTAATGAATATACAGCCCCCGTACATTCGGCCGGAGTATACGTCCCCTCATTTCTGAATGATAAAATTTGTGAATGGAAAGAAATAAGATAGAGGTAGAACCGTGTACGAATTTCTGGAATAGTTGAGAGCTATTTTCGATGTCTATAAATAGCCGTGCCACACGATAAAAAGTCAGTCTCGATTGAGAATTTGTACTGAGAGTGTATTAGCTCTGTTTATTGCGAGGCATTTCGCTGTGTTGTTTTGCGTATTTGGAAGTAAATACGTGTGTGACCGTTGAGTTTACGGTGTTGAGTGATATTTGCTTAATTGCTGATGATTAATTTAGCAGTTGTTGATGATCTTTCCTGTACATAGTGTAAATGAATCTCCTGTGTTTTCTCAAGAACTGTGTCGTCCTTTCAAGAAAGTTGGAAGTCGCACGGATCCGTAACACTATTTTTATTAATAAACAGGGTACAAATGAAAATAATCTACATATATAAAAAAAGGAAGGTTTGTCTGTATGTCATCCATGAACTCAAAAACTACCCGGCAGATTTGGCTGAAACTTTCACCGTTTGTTATTTTTGGTATCGGGAATGTTTATGGACCGGTTCGAAAAAAATCCGATCGATCGTTCCTTTTTTATTCCAATTTAAGTCACAATCCATGGGATAAATACGAATAAAATGATCGGCTGCAGAAATGAAAGATCTCATTGATAAGAAGTTAGCATTTTTCTTGAGTTTGAACAAATAAATTCTTTCTTTATTGTTTTCATGCAACGGGGGGTTTTAAAACTTTTTCTATTTGATATTTTTAGCGATGGATTGATCTCGCAAACTGCGTGAGTACGAAATTTGAGTATAGTCACGGCTTCACCGATTATTATGAAAATTGCTATATATATGTATTTTTCCACGGAGAAGGTGCATCATATGCTCATTGAAGCCACCAGGTGGCACTGCAGAGTAGTGACTTCTGCCCCGTTCAACCGATTGTCATGAAAATCAGTATAATGATGTATTTTTTTTGTTGGCGTAGCAAGGCGCGTCGGGTACAGCTAGTCAGTTATATAAATAACATTTTGAAGCAACAAAAAAATGCAAAATACTGCAATCACGTGTTACGGTGTTACAAGGAACACCTTTTTCAATGCAAAGAAGTGTGAGCTTACCGAAACACGTGTCTGCAGTATTTTGCATTTTTTTGTGCTTCAAAACATTGGATAACTGATTGTTTTAATTTTCAGCATAAAGGTATTGATTCGTTATTATAGGGTACAAATTGTTTCAATTTTTTTAATGGTACAAATTTGATTTTTTGAAATTTTCATTTTCTAATTATATACATATTGAATACACACATTTACGTTACTGAAAACTTGTTGGTTTTCTTGTTGAAAATATAATTTAACAAATGTCTCAAAACTGCTTTACAATTTTACAGAACTGCTCCACAATATAGAAATTTGAGGAACAGTACTGCTCCTCAAAATAAATACTTATTTCCCACGCTATTCGCAACTCCAACGAACTATAGGGGGCACTGCAGTCACTGTCTAATGGCGGACGAAAAAACTAAAACAAACGCACGCCGTAGCGTAGAAAACGCTAATAAGCCTAGTAATTTTTGTTTAAATGCATGACTTTTTTGTTTTATTCTTTTTAAATTAATTTTCAAAGTCTTGTGGATATTTTGGCCCATGTAAAAAGAAATGAGAATTCAAGAAGCATTACTAAACATTAGAAATTAATACAAATTCCGTAGTTCGTAGTTGTAAGCAGCCATTTCCATGATGTTGAATTCGAAATGTATCAATTTTTGATGAAACTACATTTTTATTGTAGCCATATGAACACTATAAATATTTCATGTAAATAAACCTTTGTTTATCAGTGTTATCAAAAGAGGAAGATGAAAGTTCTTTCTTTTGTTTGGTTAGCGCTAATTGTTTTACATTCGGTTTCGTATGTTTCTAATTTCTGAATTATGATTTAATTCTGTTATGCATCATCAATAAAATTCTCACGGATACATGGTGGTAGTTTTTTTTTAATTGATCTTCCATTATTTCTTTAAACTTATCGAATTCTGTTATCTTTCTACCATTTTAATCCACGCATGATAAAAAATAAAAATGGTTTACAACTGACATGCAAAATCTCGCCAAGCAAGTGTTCTTTGCTCGCACAATACTAAAACTATAACCCTAAACTATAATCGCACTACTTTGGCGATGAAAATTCTTAGCGTTAAACATTTTTCATTCCGTTCTACGATAATACTGCATAATATCCTTCTTTTGAGCTTAAGATTAAGAGAAAAAAAGAAAACCATATTCTTACAAATTCACACAAAACAATAAAAAAAATTACCTTGTAGAAAGTTATCCTCTTCCAAAAAAAAAAAAATGCTTCGAATAGACTTGCAGATGCGAAGTTTGTTAATACAGAGTTTTCATGTGCTTAGGATTTCACGCCATTTACGACAGTCAACTCACTTTTTAGAGGGAAATAATAAAGACTAACATTATTTTGAGGAGCTCAAGAAAAACATTAAGGGACAAAACACTTTCTATTTCTGAAAGCAATCCAAGATACATCGAATGCATTAATAAATACTCATAACAAACTGCCTATGTTTACGTCAACAGACACACATGGAACGCAATGTTTTAGTTTTTTCTGAAGTTATGTAAATCACCGCAAGGTAGCGTATTCGAGCGCTGGAGTTGCGAATACCGCCAGGGTTCGAGTAACAAATGTTGGTTTCCCAAGGCTTGTTAAATTTTGTTACCCCCATGTTTTTACTCACCAACACGGAAATACTTTCATCCCTTAAATAATGCTTTTGTGAGGGCAAAAATACTGTTAAGAGTCCTGGAACTTCAAGAAATTCTTTAATGACGACACAGTTCTTGAGAAAAACACATGAGATTTATTTACAGCTATGTAAAGGGTGTCCCAAAATTAACACAAGATTTGAATTTGCCGCCATTTTTGCAAAAAATGGTTGGCAACCCTGAAAAAAGAACGATTTGACAGCTGAGAGTTTAGGGTAATCAAAAATGGAGCGTTATACGATACAATAATGCGCTTTACAACTGTTTCAAAAATAATGAAAGTTGAGGCTGGTCAAGCAGTTACTGTTATTGGCGCTCGGTATCGCAACACGGTAATGTGCGGGTGGTTGTGGGCTTGTCGACATAGACCTTTGAATTCAAATAACCCCATCAGAAGAGATTTAAAAATGTTAAATCACACAATCTAGGGTGCCAATTCTGATCACCGAAATGAGACCAGGAAATGCCTCATGCAGTCATTGAAATGTTTCACTCTCTCTAGCTGTATGGTACAATAACACCCCATGTTTACTAACCCTAAACTCTCAACTGTCAAATTGTTCTTTTTTCATGGCTGCCAACAATTTATGGAAAAAATGGTGGCAAATTCAAATCTTGCGTTAATTTTGGGACACCCTTTACAAGAAATGTAGTTAACTGCTAAATTAACTATAGCAAATATCAATTCACACCATAAACTCAACAGTAACACACATATTTACATCAAAATATGCAAAAACACAGCGCAAAGGCTTCACAATAACAGAGCTAATACACGCTCTCTAGCACTACGAGACAAGAGGGTTTCATTAAAAAGCAGAAAACATCTCTCCCCCATTCAAATGCCCCACAGCTATTTATAACTACAAAAAAAAATCTGTGATTCCTGAAGTTTCATTTCATTTTCTTTTTATTCATTCACATATCTTATCCTTCAGAAATGGAGGGACCATATACTTCATTCGAATGTAAAGGGGTTGTATATTCATTAGAAGGAACTCTTTACAGGTTAAGTTACTAGGATAATTTTGGATGAAAATTAATGGAACATAAGCCAAATTTAGCCAGATTACAACAAATTAATCGCAAAAATAATTATTATTCACAGAATTTGTAACAATACTTTGCAGCATTTACTCCATTAACGTCCCACTGTTTTTCGATTTTGAAACTGTCTTGAGCAAGGGGAACAAAGCAGGTTTGGCAAAAACCCGGGTTTTTTGGGTTTTTTTAAATAAAACCCAAAAAAACCCAACTAAAGCTGGGTTTTTTTAAAGAAATGTGGGGGTTTTTTTTGTCTTTTTTTAGGGGAAAGGTGGGGTACTCGTAGCATATTGTAGCATAAGTATATGGACAAAGCACAAAAATTGTCCTGATAAAAAAAAGCTGGAAAATTCAGCGTTTTCAGAAGAAGGGTATAAAAGACGACAAAATTCAAGAATGGTGAAGTTTCAGATTTTTTTAGTTTCCATGATTACCAACAGTTAAGGCAAAGTTATTTCTTGAGTGATAAAATCTATTGTTTATTTGTTTGTTTTTTATTGCGACATTTTTTTTTTTGTATTTACTTTATTGTATTTCATTTTGTTATGCAAAACTACTGTAGAACCTCAAGTAGTTTAAATCCCTTTTTACTGAATTCCAGCTTAATCAAGACATTTCTTTGAATTTTATGTTGCCTGTTTTTCTATTTCTGTGTACAGAGTAAGAAATATTAAACTTTTTCGTAAGATAATGAAAATACTGTACATCCTATTCCGTTTTCTGTCCGACCGTTTGTAAAACCTGTTAATTTCTAAAAAATATACCTTGTTTATTCGAGATTTGTGATGTGTTGGTTTGCAGAAAATAATTCACATGAAAGCCTTTTAGCTAAAGTAGTATCCTTTGTACAATCTGCAAATACCGAGAAAATCTGACGTGACAGGACTTAGTCAAGATAATTTGAGTTCCTTATCTTTGAAGCATTTTTTAATGCCCTTAAGAGTTAAGAAATACTATTAAAGTTCAAAATTCATTTTTTATGTCCATTGCCTATTGTGAAGAAGAAATAAAAAAGAAATTTAAATTGTAAAAGTATTTAAATTAATTATTTTTTAAAAAAAAGTTCTCAGAAAAATTTAAAAAACCCAAAAGTGGGCTAAATAATGGGTTTTTTTAAATGGGTTTTTTCAAAAAAACCCATTGGGTCCAACCCAATTGGGTCCAATCCGGCCAACCCTGGAACAAAGTAATCCAGTTGCAAAGTAGCTTGTTGTTCAGTTTTAGCAGCGTTGCAGAAAAATGATTCTATTTTTCTATTCAGGGTTTTTGATCTAGTTGTCATTTTTAGTGACTTTTTTCTATAGGTGGTTTTCACTTTTACGAAACTGATATTCACTTTTTTTGAAAACTGTTTTGAATGCTCTGAGCTGTATCTGGCTTTTGTAAAGCGTTTCTTTCTGTGTTTATGACATTTACGATTCCAAATTCCCAGTACAGTAGAAGACCGTTATAACGCACACCTTCAGACCAGAGCTTTTGCGTTATACAGGTTTTTGCGTCATATAGATCATTTCACACATTTTGAAATTAATATTCAGCATATATCTATATATTAGCACTTCAGAATGAGTCTCATCTGCAATGAGTATCAAAGCACCAATGTTACAATTAGTTATTCACAAATAAATATGTTTCACAATCAAAATCCTGCACTTCTGCTAGCTTCATGGTTTGCATAACAGCTGCATTTTCAAGAGCCATCTGGTATTTTCTGTTTACTATGAGTACTCATTTTCAATTTAAAAGCTTTGAAATAAGATGGAAAGATGAAAAACTGTTTTAAAATTTAAGTTGCCTAACAATTTTTATGTTTGCAAGACAAAACAGAGGGCGTTTTTTGACTTCAAAACCTATTGTTTACTTCTGAAAAGTAGTGCGGTTTATAGAGAATTGCGTTATACAGGTCGGCATTATAACGGTCTTCTACAGTATTTATTGGCTGTTTACGTGTGTGTTGTATTTATAACTTCACCATTAGTTTCCATTGCAGGATTCGGGTTCCATCTCGCCGCAAGCCATCTGAAGAGTTTCAAATGAACATTATGTAATTTGATGGAAGCGTTCTCCCATTTCTGGGAGAAAAGTGTGGAAGCCCGGGGGCTTCTAAAAAACAGTAGATACTTTCCAAAGCTATGTATAGAACTTTCTTCAAGTGTAAAATAAAATGCTTTCCATTCTGTTGTTCTCGTGGTGTATGATGTGTTTGTCCAACTGAAGTCTACTTTTAAATTTTGGGAAGTTTTAAGTTATAGCAGGGGTAGAAGTAGTCCTATATGGGTCATTTTCTCTAAACTGCTAAATTCTTGTCCTTGCTCCAAAAACAACAAACCAACTAGTATAGAAATAAAACTGACGCTAGAATGCTTTAACAACATGTTTTTATGTTTGTAAAATAAGTTAAAACAAACACTTTATTATTATTATACATTTAAATAATTTTTTGACATGATAAATGTCATTCCCCTGTGTGTCCCTACCTCCACCTTAAAGCAAAATTAGCTCAAGAGATTCAGGAAGCCATGCATATTTGTACAGAAATTGTTGTTTAACCTCTTAACAAGTGTTATGCAATGTTGTAAAATAGAAAACAAAAACTTTTCAAGGTTTGCACTATTTAAAAAAAAAATAGTAAAAAATGTCCTTTGATTTTTTGTCATTCCCCTGTCGAGGAATGGAATGAATGTTTCTCACACCTGGTAATAGTTGTATTAACTCATAATTTAATCTTTGAATTCTGGTCTCATCATAGAAATAATATTAATTAGTTCTTTTTGAATAAATACACGGTGTCGAGTATATTCGGATGATCTCAAGTTAAATCTTGATAAGTATTTTTAATGACTGTCATTACCCTGTCTCTGATAATTCATTTAATTTTGTAATAATCGCTCAATGAATGATTGACTCTTGTTTGTATAGAGTTCCCCCCCCCCTTACTTTAAGTGGGGGGGGGACTTGCAGTTATGACAATATATAAGTTAACTTTAATTTTTGTCATTCCCCTGTCGTCCTTCCCCTGTAAAATGTAAAGGAAACAAATAACCACAAATAACTACTTTTTGGACACCACGACATTGGATCTTTTTCAATTTCATAAAAGTAGTGTTTCCTTTTCCCACATAAATTATTATATCGTCAGTAAAACGCATTATTTCCTCTAAGTGTCATTCCCCTGGCACAGTGAATGCCATTCCTTGCTCTGTCCAAATTGCACTGTTTAGGGAAAATGACCCATATATCCTATATTTCCCGGGATGATTGTGTTTCGGTACTTGACCGAATTTCCGTTATTTTCGGACGAATTTCCGGTATTTTCATGTCCAAAAATACCGGAATTATGTTTGTTTTTTTCGTTATGCTATTACCTTACTATGTCTTTTTTTTTTTTTTTTTTTTGAATTATATAATACTCATCAAATATGCCTGCAAGAGTTTTAAGATGGACACCTATCCCTTAAGATGGACAAATGTGAAGACAATTTGTATAACACCAGCTCAAAAGTAACTTTGTAATCCATTAAAAATTTAATTCAGTGTACACACAATATTTAGACTCGGAACTATTTAAAACTATGGCAAAGGTGCACTTAAGTAATGGCGGCCAAAGATTACCCCCCCCCCCCCTTCTCGCTTTGAAACTTTCAGGTATTTTTTGATGAACTCACAATCACCCCTGTATTTCCTATATTTTCAAAAAAAGCATCAAGTGTCCTGTATTTCCTATATTTTTGCCAATTGTCCTATATTTCCTATATTCCCGTAGTTTGTTATAAAGATTTATGGAAAATGGCTATTGAAAAGCCTTTAGGTTACTTGATTTGCACTTTATCTCACAAGTTGACAAAATACAAATCAAGACTGCTTAAAAACAAGATACTAAAGTAAGAAAAGTAAATACCTTTGTGCTGAACAGTAAAGAAGACAAAACAACGTTAGAAGAAGCACAAATTTGAAAATTACAGCAGACACGTGTTTCGGCGTTACAGGGAACGCCTTTTTCAATGCAAAAATAATGAGCTTATGGATGAAAAGACATCCGACAAAAGCCAAGAGCAGATAAGCATGCAGCTTGAAAGATAAAAACAGCGGATTAGCCAAACCCCAATGACACAAAATTTTACCTTTTTGTCTTGATTGACACCCCCCCCCCCCCCCAATTTTCTTCTATTTATCTTTATTTTTCCTTTTTTCGAATATTTTTTGTTTCTGTTTATTTTATTTCATGGTTTTCCATTCTGCTTTTCCTTTCTTGCGGTTCACGGTTACTGTCATTTTCTTTTCTTTTTGTTTAAGCTTCGGCTTAATCTCTGTCCAATTGAATTCTTTCTTTCTGGGTTTCGTACCTAAGAGAAAGCTCTTGGCCTTTGCTTGCATTCCTATTGGTTCCTGATCGGCTTATAACTTCGTCATTGGTGTTTGGCTAATCCGCCGTTTTTATCTTTTAAGCTGCATGCTTATCTGCTCTTGGCTTTTGTCGGATGTCTTTTCATCCATAAGCTCATTATTTTTGCATTGAAAAAGGCGTTCCCTGTAACGCCGAAACACGTGTCTGCTGTAATTTTCAAATTTGTGCTTCTTCTAACGTTGTTTTGTCTTCTTTAAGATACATAAGTATTAAAAAAAAAAAAAAAATGTTAAATGTCTGCCGACACCCTTTCTGTTTAAATTTGGTTTGTAGAGTATTTTTGACAAAATTTAAAAATTGTTTTGAGAGAAAGCTTCAGTTATCCATATTTTATGACAATTTTTCCAAACTTATGATAAAGCACTTTGTTAATAAATCTTCACTATCAACAAACTGCGGTGAAGATTCAGCCATTATTAATTTTAAAAAAATCTATTTAAAGTATTTAAATGTAAATAATTATGCAAAAAAAGAAGAGATTAATATAAGAATTTTTGAGGAATGGGGATTTGATGTACTTAACAAAAGATAAAAAGCAGAAAAATGTTAGACAAAAGCTTTTCCAAAATATAAATAACCAATGAGTGTAAATAGTTGTATTAAATGTAAATAGATTTCTGATTATTGAAATTTATTTTAAAATATTTTTTGTATATAAGTAAACTTATTTTCTTGTTACATTATCCTTTCAGGAACAGGAAACTCATTCTAAGTATCATTTTTATTTGGGATTTTAAACGGTATGCAGTATGATTCATTGAAATCATTGATAATAATAGGTGCAAAAATAATTAGAAAAAATAAACTATGTATTGTTTATTTTTTCACATCAAAATCATTCATAAAACATGTCCTATATTTTTCGTGAAAAATGTCCTATATATTACAAGTCGACCACTTCTACCCCTGTTATAGGCACATCTTGGCGCATTTTTAATCTTGGCAACAAATTTTCTTATTTTTTCTTTCTTTGGCCATGGTCGGTCAAAGTTAATATAGAAACTATATATTTGGCAATACTATGCATGATTTTGTTTCTTTACTGAACTTGGAGAAAAAAAAAGCCTTGAAACGCGACAAATTCCATTGAAATGAAAAATTATCCACCAAATAAATATATTGTTCCTTTAAAAGTAAAAAATAATTCACCCAATCTTTACTAATAATAAAACTGAAGGTCTCTCTGTCTGGATGTCTGGATTTCTGTGACGTGCATAGCGCCTAGACCGTTCGGCCGATTTTCATGAAATTTGGCACAAAGTTAGTTTGTAGCATGGGGATGTGCACCTCGAAGCGATGTTTCGAAAATTCAATGTGGTTCTTTTTCTATTCCAATTTTAAGAACAAAATTATCCTAAGATGGACGAGTAAAGTACAAAATTATCATAACATGAAACCGTAACATGGGTACGAGCCAATTCGTGAGAAAATTCACCATACATTATTTGTAAATATACAGGCAAACCAAAAGACCTTTTAATTTTTTTTATTACGGGCAAAGCCGTGTGGGTACCACTAGTAAAGAATTAAAAAGCTCTTAAACGACATGATTAATCCTATGAAACTAATTTGCCAAGTCAACTGTAAATGTTCCATTAGTGTGTAAATTAATGGGCCAAATAAATATATCGTAATCGTGTCACATATAAACGTTAAATTTAAAATTTGAATCGAAAGGAGCAAATATAGTGTAACCGATCCGGTGCGACTTCCAACTTTCTTGAAATGACGACACAGTTCTTGATAAAAAAAAACACAGGAAATTTATTTACACTATGAGCAGGAAAGATCGTTAACAACTGCTAAATTAATCATCAGCAATTAAGCAAATATCACACCACACCGTAAATTCAACGGTTACACACGTATTTACTTCCAAATACGAAAAACAACACAGCGAAATGCCTCGCAATAAACAGAGCTAATACACTCTGAGTACAAATTATCAATCGAAACTCAACTTCTTATCCTGCGTAACGGCTTTTTATACACACCGAAAGAGACCTCTCAACTATTCCAGAAAATACTACACCGTTCTACACTTTCTTATTTCTTTTCATTCACAAATCTTATCAACGAAAAATAGGGGACGTATACTTCAGCCGAATGTATAGGGGCTGTATATTCATTACGGGAAACTATTTACAGGTTACGTTACTACAATAATTACTATTTACAGAATTTGTAACAATAGCAATGATTTGAACTTAAGTTTTTAATTTTTGCCAAGGTAAAAAGTGACCGAGTTACTGCTCCTGTGCCAGAAAAGTACCACAAGTGTTGGATGTAAAAAGCAATATGCAAGTTGGATGTTATAAATTATAGCCTCTATCACATATTTTCGTTATTCAAAATGCTTGTGATACTGAGGTTCATCTGACGAATTATGTGGGAAACGCAATGGCGTTTTAAAAAAGTTGCAGAACTGCCATAGGTATGAACAGATTACAAACAAATTTTTGCAAAAAAGTCGAGTAAACCTCAATTTTGGTGAAAGGCAAGGAATATTATTCTTTCCTAAATTATACTAAAAAATTGCGTAACTATATTACTGAATTGCACTGCAGCGAAGATATCGGCAGAAATGAAAATGCTATGCAATCCCAATACAGCTAGCGTCACAGGATTGCGAAGCTTTTTGTTATGGAGTTCAAGCAGTGTAATAGCAATTAAAAGAGGACTGAATATTTTTTTAATTGAAAGGGATATTTAGCTGTATGGGATTTCACTATGTCACTAATAATTCGAATTGTGTTAACAATTTAACGATCGTAAAATTTTCAAGAAAACGTTCATAAAAGTCTATTTTTTTATTTAAGAAACTGATAGAAAAATAAGTGTATGAGCAATATGTGAATTCAATTTTTCATTTTCAATATTTTTTGACCAAAATTTTAAAAAAAATTAAAAATTTTGTGAAAAGTCAAAAAGCAGGCAGCGAAAATTTAAGAAATACGTCTATTGTACATTAAAAAATAATTTTATTAATATTTTGTGTAATATAAGTAAATTTTTCTTGTGTGGTAAATTTCAAAGTTTGAGATACAAAGACCAACGTCACAATCTGGTAAGTTAGAACCAAATTTCCTTTCTTCATCTCTGCAATTACATTTAAAATGGACTGGTGCTGCCATCTAGTGTATAAAGAGGGAAATAAAATGTATTCCGAGCAAAACAAATGAATTGGGTTTTAATAGTTTCGTCGCGTTAATATTGCACACCCCAGCACGGCATAGACATGAGAGCGAGTAGGAAGGGGTTAAAGCAAAGTGCTCATGTTCCTCCAGAATACTTTATGTTAGCTTGTTGTAGAAGTTTAGTGAATAACTAGCAATTTATTACAGGGACGGGTTTTTAGGGTTTGGGACTCTTCCGAAATCTTTCGAAACTATTCCAAAATATCCTAAAATTATCGTTATTGAAGAATTGTAAAAAACTCTGCTTTATTTGTAGTACTTATTTTTATTGTAGTTATTGCAAACATTTTTTCAAAACTAGAAAGCATTTCCTTCAGATTTGAGATACCTGATGCTATCCAAAGCATTATTCTTTAAATTTTGAAAGTGCCAAACTCTATACTAAATATATTTTAATAAGTCAAAAATATGAATTGCTTAACTATCACTTCAAAGTTATTAAAAAATCATCTAATATTTAACTAGGGTGAAGTTATGAAGTGTACATTTTTTCTCATCATTTAATTGATACCACATCTTTAGCATTCGGCCATGTTAATGCCCTTAAAGTAACAGCCCTTCTAAATTTTAAATTACCTATTGTAATAAAAATCAATAAAATACATGAATGAAATCAAATTTTATTAATTGTACAGATTTCACAAGAAATGTGTTTGGTAAAACCCTCCCCGAGACAAAAGTGTGATTACCACCTTGATTTATACAAATACAAAAGTGACGACCAGCAACATTCTTTGGGCCCAGCTAGACTGGTCCTAGTCAATTTAGAATCCCCAGTGAAGATCAATGGCCCTCTTAAAACTGTCTACTCCCTTGCTCATGACCACCTCTTCCGGTAAGCTGTTCCAAGGTTCCACTACCCTGCTAAAATAATAATTTTTCCTAATATCCATGTTAGCCTGAGATTTAAATAGCTTGAAACAATGACCCCTTGAGATAAATAAATACCTTTGTGCTGAACAGTAAAGTCAGAAAAAACAAAGTAAGTAGAAGCACAAATTTGAAATTTCCAGATTTGTGCTTCTACTTACGTTGTTTTGTCTGACTTTAATGACCCCTTGTCCTGTTTTCAGTGCTAAACTTCAGCCCCGTAAGATCTTTCATTTTAATAAATTTAAACAACTGAATCACGTCCCCTCGGTCTCTTCTTTGCTCAAGACTGTACATTTTTAGCCTTCTAAGCCTGGAATCGTAGTCTAGGTGAGAAAGTCCATTTATTAGCCTTGTAGCCCGCCTTTGAACCCTTTCCAATACATTAATGGTTTGAAATTTATAACAATATTGGGTTGAAAGCTTAAAATGTGAGGACTGCATGGTATGAGGCAGATGTGACGAAAATTGAAGGCAAAACATAATAATAAGCCAAATCCTAGAACATTTCTCACAATGCAGCTGAGTGTGAGCTTATGATTGTTATTAGCGAATGAAATCTTGTTTTCTTCTTCCCTAGAGGGAGGAAAGCTAGAAACACTCTGCATATTTCCCTGTGAGGTTGATAATAGCCCTATGCACTATCGGTTTGAAAACATAAGAAGTTCTGTACCAACAATACTCAACCTGTGGCTGGTAAGTAGCATATGACATGCTGAATGGAGATGAGACGGGCTCAGCACGAAGTGGGCTCGGGCTTTTGAACCGAAAATAGGTTTCGGGCTCAAGCACAGATATTCAATCTCCATACAAATTCAAAGCAAATAAACATTTCCCTACTGTGAGAAAATGAAAGGAACATTTAAATCAGTTTAATCAATGTCATATCTAACCCCCCCCCCCCCTCCAAAAAATTAATTATTTAACGCTTATTTATAGTGTTTTTTGCGATTACTATTGCAATTTGTCATACAGTAGAAGACCATCATAACGCACACCTTGGGACCAGAGTTTTTGCGTTATACAGGTTTTGGCATTATATAGGTTATTTCCCAAATTTTGAAATTAATATTCAAAATATATCTATATATTAGTCACTTCAGGATAAGTTTTATCTTCAATAAGTATTAAAGCACTAATTATACAATTATTCATTCACAAATAAATATGTTTCTTTATTACAAGAAAGTGAAATATCCTGCACTTCTGCTAGCTTCATGGTTTGCATAACAGCTGCATTTTCTAGAGCCATCTGGTATTTTCTGTTTACTGTGAGTACTAATTTTCATTTAAAAGCTTTGAAATAAGATGGAAAGATGAAATAATTTCAGAATTTAATTTGCCTAACAAGTTTTATGTTTGCAAAGCAAAACAGAGGGATTTTTTAAACTTCAAAAGTTATTGTTTACTTCTGAAAAGTTGTGCGGTTTATAGAGAATTGCGTTATACAGGTCGGCATTATAAAGGTATTCTGCTGTAATGCATTTGAAGTGGAGCATTTTAAGAAAATTTAGAAACTTCTGTTAATGAAGAACATTTGACGTAATATTTTTTATTAATAGAGAGATCATGTCAGACTCTAGAAGGCTCAGTTTTTGATACAAGAATGTTTCCTTCGCGCTCGGTTACAAATTTTCGGGCCCGGGCTCTCAATTATGAGCCCGAACTCATCTCTAATGCTGAATACTCCAAATGAGGCAGTGAGAAGCAAAGGGATGTAAGTGGACATTTTCAAGTTTTGAGTAAAACGCTTTTAAAGATATCGTCCTTGGTTGGCTTTCCTTAAATTTTCTTTCTGAATCACACTATACTGCATTATCTACCAGAGCTAACTACCCTAGTAGCACTTGACGTACGACGATATCGTAAAAGTTACCAATGCTATATCGATGCGTCATCGAGTCCCGATATGAAACGATGTCTAATCCGACAGAGCGTACGCTATTGTGATAATATCGTTGCGCGACATTGTAAGGATAACGCAACCATCATCGTGCAGTTTGAATCTTTTTTTTTTTTTTTTTTGTTAAAACTGGATTATTTTTGATATTTATTCCATTTTACCCATAACATAACAGTACAGCATTAAAATATGTTATACTAGTGGCACCCGCACGGCTTCGCCCGTAATAGAAAAATTAAAGGTCTTTTGGTTCGCTTGTATATTTACAAATAATGTATGGTGAATTTTCTCGCCAATTGGCTTGTACCGACGTTACAGTTCTACGTTATGATAATTTCGTATCTCGCCAATTGGCTTGTGCCCATGTTACGATTCCACGTTATGATAATTTCGTAATTTATGATAGTTTTTTTTTTCTTAAAATTGGAATAAAAAAAGAACCACATCGAATTTTCGAAAAATCGCTTCGAGGTGCACACCCCCATGCTACATGCTAACTTTGTGCCAAATTTCATGAAAATCGGCCGAACGGTTTAGGCGCTATGCGCGTCACAGACATCCTCCGGACAGAGAGACTTTCTGCTTTATTATTAGTAAAGAAGATTATATAAAATGTCGTTTTTCGTGATATCTTGACGATGAAACGCCAGTAGAAGCAATGAACGATATCTGGTAAATGAAACGATATACAGCAATGACGTATTAATGACGACACGATATTGTGTGCTACTAGGGTAGTACTATCTCTTGCCCCCAAGACAAAGGAGAGGTTATCCTACTCTTTATACTTATTATCTCCAATTTTTTAATTTTTGCCACTTGCATCCCTTTGCTTCCCACTGATGCCTCAAATGTAATCTGGAAGAAAAACCGTACATGTAGTTGAACTATGTGTGGAATTTGTGTTAAATACACGCAAAAGTCATTTACATCAACATTTGATCTTCCAAAAAATATAAAGAATTAAAATTGGTGTTCATGTACTCCATGAGTACAAAATGAATAGTTTGTAAATGAAAATGGCACATCAAAATTAGCTGGTAAAGTGAAATTCATAAATAAATATTTTTAGTAACTTTCCACATGACCAGTAAAATAAGAGGAAACCAGTGACTTCACATGTGTAGACCTGATGGAGGCAAAATGTAAGTTTACTCAACTTCAAAAAACGTTTCTCAGTGTTATCTTGGTCCAAAAGAATTTTATTTGGCGAATTTTGCTCATGATTCGGAAAATTTGGAGGCAATTCTGCAACATTGAAATTATTTTCTTTTTTTTTTTTTTAAATTGCTTTTAATGAAGTCCACTGTTCCTTCTCAAAAAAAAAAAAAAAAAAGAAAAGTATTTATGTGGGATAGGTATGCCTGCTAGTATTTTATCATTCGGTAAAAATCAAAGTTAATGCCAACAAAAGTAGCTACCTGCTTTTTTACAAGAACAACTGAGCTCCCTCCTATTAAACTGCATCTTTATACCGACCCGATTGATTGGTCTCAGCGGGCGAAATATTTAGGCATAACGTTCGACCGTAATTTAACCTGGCGACCTCACATTGAAGAGGTGCGCAAGAAGTACCTCACTTCCAAAAAAACACTAAATTGTCTCCTGCACAAAAAAAGCGTTTTATCAACGGATAATAAACTGCTCATTTATAAGTCCTGCCTAAGACCCATTATTACCTATGGAGCGCCCATATGGGCGACTTCTGCAATCTCTAACTTTAACACAGAGTTGAGAACTTGCAAAGAGTGATGGTTCGAGCGGCGTGCGACCCTCCCTGGCACGTCCGTACGGACAAGCTGGTGGAAGAGGTTGGCATCCCGACGCTCCACAACTTTTGCAAAAAGCTCGCCAAGAGATTTCACTACAACATCCCCCGTGTTGGCAATCCACTACTTAACAACCTTCCAAATTACGATCCATTGGAACCGGCAAATTCTCGCAGGCCTCGCGCTCTGCTAGCTTAGTTTCAATTTCGAAACAGGGTGAGTGAATCCCTTATCGGGTTCATACCTCGTTTCGACTCTAGTTATTGTGCTACACTCTGGCTGGGAGCATGCTCCTATCTATTTTCATTTCACTATTTTCTTTTTAAATTTCTTATCAACATTTTATCATTGTCTTAATTTTATTTTATTTTTATTCATTCAAATAGCCTAGAAATCCCCCACGGGGAAAAAAAAGTATAAAACTTTAAAAAAATATGTAGGAAGCGAAAAAAAATGATACTTAAACTTATTTAAATAAAGAAGAACTTTAGTTGAAATTTACTTTAAAGAGCCTTCGGCTAACCATTATGGTGCTCCCGTTAGAGGAAGCCACATCTCTCGTACATCCACGCAACCATCTTCTGCGCCAAAATAAAGCCATGGCCCCAACCGGGGAACTATCAACATACCACACCAGAGGATAAGGGGCAGGGCCCCAGGTGCCTCAAGCAACGAACTTATATTTCCGTGGCATTCGGTAAAATTGAATTTCATTCAACAGTTTAAGATTTTACTCTTTCTCAAAAGTTTTAGTTTCGATTGTCTCTAGTGGGCAAAAGTGGTAAAGAGGTACAAATGTTGCTAGAAACTTTCAAAAAACTGTTTTTTGAATAGAAAGAAGCACTAGTGCAGGACGGAGGGTGCTCAAAAAAAGTTTTATTTAGTAAGTTACCGTCCTATAGCCAGGGCTCAGGCAGAAATACAATGCCGGGCTGATGAGTGCTAATAAGCACGAAACTGCAGTCCTCGGCTGGAATTGACTGAGCTGGCGGTGTTATTTCATGTATTTCTGCCTTAGCCCTGGCTATAGGGCGATAACGTACTGAATATACCTGCCTTGCCTTCGGTATTCGAGTTGAACCGAACCATTGTTTCGGTCACTCGTCTGGTCAGTGCTCATTCTGTATTAGCTACCAGTTTGTTTGGCACTCTAGGCTGCCTTAAGAGGTTTTCCACCTCCAGTTCAGTTACTCCTATGCCGGGCTGATGAGTGCTAATAAGCACGAAACTGCAGTCCTCGGCTGGAATTGACTGAGCTGGCGGTGTATTTCATGTAGTCTTATTTGTTTTAATTACTGTATTAGGATTGACTACATTATCAAAATCGATGCATCTACAAGGTTGTATTCCCCCCCCCCCTCTTATTGCGGCACTGGAAAAGTGATTTTTTAAAGTGCAAAAATGCATGTGTTAATAAGACGTCGGAGAATCAGAATGTTATCTTTATTTTCAGTTAAGAATATCATCTTTTGGTTTTTCCTAACATATTCTTGAATTCATGTTTGGCTTTTTTCGCTTTCTTCCCAAATGAGATAACATATTGCCATCTGGGCCCGATCGGTAGAGTGTCGGATTCGGGGCCGAAGGTTCCTGAGTTCGAACCTAGATGGTCGAAGATCCACCGTCGTCATTAAAGGGGACTGGGCGACGTGAAATATGCTCGTGGTCTCAATGTCCTCCAAGTGAAACGATACCTCTCCTCTGGGGGTGCTAGCACCAGGTAGCTATTAGCTCCTGGACTAGTTCTAAATTCTCATTAACTGTATGATCCGGTGATGGTGCTGCCATCTATCGGTATAAAAATATAAAGGAGGCAAGGCACTTAGTATGCAGTCCTCGACATAAATACAGTTGCAGTCAGTTGTGACTCGGAATATTGCCATCTATATTTAAATAGGGAAGTTGCAACCTATTAAATGTTCATATTTTGGCTATTGCATATTGTTAATTGACCCTCAAAACTAAAAAATTCACCATCGCCGTATTTTAAAACACCGTGGTTGATTTTTAATGAATTTTTAAAAATCCACGCGCAAAAGTGCGCTCTTCTGAAACGTCACAAGCCTACGTCACAGGGCGCGAATGGGCAGCCTTCCGCCGAAGATCCCTTGTTTTCGCTAGGGACATTTTGAGCGCGCTGATATTTTTATTTTTTAGAAATTCAATAATCCTTTTAAACACACTATGGAGGCCGGATCCGTTAAAGCACAATCTAATTAATCTTCCTAAATTAATATCAATGGTGATATTTGAATATTTCCGAGAGGATGAGAGGTTTAATGTTCCAGAAACGCGAGGAGATAAGCCTTTTACGTTTCATCTTCGAAGTCGAATGCACGTTCTTCGATTTCTCCCATGACATGGGAACCGGTTCGCTAGCGTTTCTCTCCTATCAGACGTCACTTCCTATGCCATCTGACGTCACAGGCGCTTTAACTTTAAAAATTAATTGAAAAAAAACTACTTATCGTATCGCAAAAATTTTTTCACCTATGATGTTCATACATGTTACTCTATCACATAAAAATAAAATTGAAAAATCGAAAACTTCCCTATTGTTGTCATGAGTATGCATGCTGATACTTATTCAAATTTTCACTTAAAAGTAGGCAGAGTGGCGTGCACAGCATTTTTGGGACCCCCGTCCAATTATGTTGACTCCTATGTCATTACATATATTTCAACTCTCAAGTTGAAAACTTGGGGAAACAGGTGTTTGTCCCTTCTCTCCCCTTGTGCATGCCCCTGATGCAGTGTATAACTTCTAAAAAAATGGGGTTTCTGTTTTATAATTCAAAAACCTCAGATGCATAAATTCACTAAAAAGTCTCCCAAGACCCGGAATTCTCCCATTCCTTTACTGACCCGTCTCATCCTGAAAATTTATTTTTAATCTCATTAAATGTTTTTTTAAAAACCCTTAAAGCAGGTGAAAATACTGAAAAAATTATTTTATTTTAGGTAAAAATTTGCTAATTTTATGCGTTTTATAAGCTTAAACTACTTAAACTTCAAAAATAGTTAAAATTTGCAATTGCAAACCCACAAATTCATTTGTATGTTGTCCGGGCGCTAATAATATATACAGTAAAGCACCGTTTATACTTTTGTGAAGGGACTGCATGAAAAAAAAGCGTAAAACTATTAAAAAAGTATTAAAGAGAAAAATACTAACGGTGCTTTTACTGTACATATATTACATAGCAGTTTATTTTTTTATGATATTTTATTAAATTGACTACTAGTTTAGTTTGCATGCAAGATTTTGAAAATGGTCGTTTTGCTTTCTAATGGGAAATTATTTCATATAAAAATTATTTCCTTCAAAAACTAACGAAACGAATTCCCATCTAAACTAGTTCAACCTGTACGCGTCTGTATGTAACACCTCCTCCGGCCTGACCATGTCAATACTGGTACCGTTGGACACAGGACATCCAGGGCTCTACAGAGCTTAGAATCATCAATTGTCACACTGATGGCGTCACACCGCCAACTCATTCTAACCGAGAATTGAAGTTTCGTGCTTATTAGCACTCATCAGCCCTAGAGTCCCTATATGAAAACGTAGGGACTCTAATCAGCCCGGCTTAGGAAAGCGACTGATCTGGAGGTGGAAAACCTCTTAAGGAAGCCAAGAGTGCCAAATAAACTGGTAGCTAACACAGAATTATCACTGACCAGACGAGTGACCGAAGTAATGGTTCGGTACAACTCGAATATTGAAGGCAAGGCATAGTGATTTCAGTAAATTACCGCCCCTTAGCCGTTGAGCCTGGAAATATTATATTAAACCAAAGATTCGGGAGAGGGAGGGGTTGTAACCCCAAAACTTCCCCTCTGGCTGCGCCACTGTGATTAGAGATGAAAGTTCATCTAGGTGTTTACCAAATTTTCCTTAAATAAAAAAGTTGAACCTTAATAATATTCCGATTCCGAGTCACAACTGACTACAACTGTGTTTATGTCGAGGACTGCATACTAAGTGCCTTGCCTCCATTATTTTTTATACCGATAGATAGCAGCACCATTATCGGATCGAACAGTTAGTGAGAATTTAGAACTAGACCAGGAGCTAATAGCTACCTGGTGCTAGCACCCCCAGAGGTATCGTTTCACTTGGAGGACATTGAGACCACGAGCATATAGACACGTTTAGTGGTGACGTCAGGGGTTGCCAGAAACTCGGGGAAGTTTCCAATCATGCCGTTGCTATGCGCGTTGCTAAGGAAGAAACAACATAGGATCTTCGTACGAATAAGGTTAGAGTGATGTTTAATTGATGGTTTCTTGCCAATTAAATGCTTAAATAATTTTTTTTAGTGGTTTCAAGTTACATATAAGCCACCTGTAGACATCATTTGACGAATATCGATAGTTTTTATATGTAAATCGGGTTAAAATTCGGCAAAACATAGACTTATGTGGAATACAAGTGTGTTTTCTAGAGTTATACCCTCTTCTTATTGTTATTTCTTTTTCTTTGGGTGGAGGGGAACAGCTCCGCCATTTGAGAGGGTCTGGAAAGACATTGCCCCCCCCTCCCCCGCTTTCGGAAAATTGCTGTATTTCTATAAATTTTGCGCAATTTTTTGTCTTTCGATGCAATATGCATTGACTGTATATGAGTTAACCCCCCCCCCCCCTTTGCAGAAAAATTTGAAATGACGGGACGAGGGAGATATATTTTTTAAATCCTGTTTAAAGCTTTCTAAGAATTTGATTATAATTATTTTCTTCGGGCGGGATTTTTTTTTTTTTTTTTTTTAAATGGTATAAGTAATTTTTTGTTTGGGGAAGGAGAATTTTTCACTTTCTCGATTGTAATGCTTGTTTGCATTGAAATTATTTTTTTTTCGAATGGGAGGGGGGGGGAGTTAGGTTACATTGTCCTTATTCTAATGCGAGTTTGATTGGGATATTTTAGTTTAAATTTTTTCTTCTGCGAGAACACACACGTAATTTAAGTTAAACTCCAATTGAGCTCTATTCCGAATAGGAATAAAAACTAGCTTGAAGAAATTGATAAAATTCCCATTGAACCTAGAAAAAAACTAATATGTATATCCTTGTCCCCCCCCCAAAGAGCAATCACTTAAAATTTAATCGCAGCAAGAAGAAATATCCCCTCCCCCCGAAGAAAAAAAAGAATTTAATTGAACTATGAATTGCAAATAGTAGAACAAACTGAAATTTTCAGTGTATTTTTATGTATATTGATATAAAAAATATGTATAACAAGTAGAGTAAAGTAAAAATCCCCGCCTTGGAATACAAAAAAAAAAAAAAAAAAAAGATTAAAATACTCGTGACAATTTGAAGAAAACACGCAATTCTCCCTTTCCCCCAAAGAGCCCGAAGGAATGGAGTTTCATTAAAATATGCATTATTACTGGAACAAATGCAGAAAAATTCTCCCCCCCCTCCAGGTATCGCTGACTAGGCTGACATGGTCCCTCGTCTTCTAAAGAAAAGAATGCATACAATTCAATTAAAACTACTCCTCTTCCTAAAAAAAATAATAACAATAATTAAATTTCGCTCTAAACTTTAAAAGAAAAATCTCCCCCCCCCTCCCCCCCAAGTCATGATATTTCAAATTTCCTAGACGGGTACGTGCAAAAAGGAAATAGTCAATGTACGAGTATGTTGCGTCGAAAAACAGCAAAAAGTACGCAAAATTTATAGAAATACAGTTATTTTCCAAAAAGGCATGAGAGGGGCAATACCTCTCCTGACCCTCTCAAATGTCGGACCTGTCCCCCTCCCCCCCCCCCCAAAGAAAAAGAAATAACAATAAGAAGAGTGTATAACTCTAGAAAACACACTTGTATTCCACATAATTCTATGTTTTGCCGAATTTTAACCCGATTCACAACGGCATGATTGGAAACTTCCACGGCCCTATTAATAATATTAATGAAATTAAAGGACAAACAGGAAAGATTTGCCACGTAAAGAAAGGAAATAGCACTAGGGACTCTAGACAGAACCATGGAGGACAACAAACTACAAAGTGTATTGAAGAGAAGAAACTTCCAACGGAAAAGTCTGAACCCTGTGCGAGTCATCGTGGAGTTTTATTGACGTCCAAACAAAGATAATATTTTTGTTGAAATTAATATTTTTAAATGATACTGTTGGTTGCTTCGCGTACAACTCTGGAATGACTTATGATAGATTTCGAAACTGTGCCGCTTTTCGTGTAAGTTGTCTAATCACCTCGTTCTGATTGTGTGTTGACAGCTTTGCGTCTTCGTCAAAAAAGTAAGCCACATAACATTTTTCATCATCAGTAATGTTCATTAAATCTTTGACACGAGAATGCTTCCATATAAAGTGTGTCGATACTTGAAGAAAAGAGTTTTTAAACATTCAATAAATCCTTAGTAAATAGCCTTGCAGTTGTATTTTATAAGTACACAAGTGTACTTATAAAACTTAAGTACATAAGTACACACGTTATTTCAAGTTTAGTCAACAGTGCAGCATTTCAAGTAACAAAGCCAACAAAATGCTTGGATTTATCAGTAGGGCAATTCCATGGTGTCGGACGTAAAAAATGAAGAAAAATTTCTCAGTTTTAATTCTATTTACCAAATATAAACTGTTCCAAAATGATCAAATTTATTTACAAGATACTTACTACATCCCACTGAATAAAATATCATGTTAGTTTTTCAAAAAAGATCCCTAAAGTATAAATTAAAAAACTTTAAAGAGTTGGTGTCGGAGGTAAAAACAGAAATAGTAAAATTGATGGTTTACTTAAAAATTATTAAAAGTCTGTGACTTGGCTTACATTTTAATTTTAAAAACAGCATAATTTTAAAGTATACTTATGATTGAAGCATATTTCCCAGTTTTCAAATGATATTATAAGGAATAAAATTATTTAAAAAATATTTTTATCTTGATGTTGGACGTAAATTTTCGGTGTCGGACGTAAATTGTTCATATTGGACGTAAACTTTTGCTCTTAAATGTTAATACATAACAATGATTACAGTTATAAATATGTAAATTATAGGTTACATATACTGAAACAAAATTTACCAAGTAAATTGTTTTGCATATATTTGGGTTACGTGAAATTTTTTTTCCAGGTTAAAGAACTTAGTCAAAAAAAAAAAAAAAAAATCTGAAAAATATTTTTTGGCGAGTTTAAGCAGCATTTTTCAAAGAAGTGTTTTCCGGTTAGCATTTATTTTTTTATTATCATTAAACATTCATGTACAGTTTAACTTAAAGTGCATAGTGTAATCAGAATTTTTGAGTAAAATATTATTAAAAATCGTTTTAGAGGAGGAACGTCACTTACCCCGTAAAATTTCACTATAAGACGTCCCCACACAATGGGGTAAGTAGTCCCCCCCCCCAACAGTGAGGATTTGAAAATCAAAAGCAACTTTGATGAAATATTTGTATTAGTGCAATACAAGACAACTATGATGACTTACTAGGAATTGATAGTTTAGCTACAAAAGCTGGTAATTAGTTATTTGTGAAACTTACCTGAAAGAAAACCATCAAGATTTATATGGGTTGAATGTTGATAATGGTTCTTCCTCAGCCAACTTTACATAGACGCAGTCATTTAGTGTTTCTAATTTCTTTTTCCACTTATAGTTTTGGCAAATTTGCCAAAATTGATCGTAATCAACTGTATTACGTTCATTCAACACACCTTTTCTTAAAAGGGGTCCTACTTACCCCTATCAATCCTAAATGTATATACAATAAATTCACTTAGCTGTTTTTTATGCATGTTTCACTTTAACTTTGAAATTAAAAGCAAAAAAAGGAGAAACACAGTTGAAAACATAGGTTGTTTAAGGGAAAGTAACAGTAAAGTCAGACAAAACAACGTAAGTAGAAGCACAAATTTGTCGGACATAAATGGTGTCGGACGTAAAAATTTTTTTACATCCGACACCTGGATTTTAGTAAAAAATATTCACTTGTTACAAAATGAAAATAGGTGACATCAAAGAGATTGAAATTCTTTGTACCCAAAAATACATGTATGTAGCTTTAAAATTATTGGCTCAGCATAATTAACTCTGCATTTTGGTGTCGGACGTAAAACACTTAATGTACCCCAGAGGAATTGTTTTACAAATCAAAATGAATTATATTTTGACACATTTTTGCAACATCACCAGCAACACATTGTATCTTTAAATGGTTATTTATCTCAATTCATAATATTAGTATGTATTTTTTAGAAAAAACAGAATTTCTTCGAGAGTCACCAAATATGATTGTAAAATACTCAAGATGCAGAGCCGGCCTTAGGCCGATTAGAGCAAAAAGGTCCAATCGGGCCCCGCACTAGCAGGGGCTCCGCGCCAAAGAATAAAAATCACTTTTTCCTTTAGATAAACAAGAGGAAAAGTGTTTGAAAATAAAAAGTTCAAGTTTAATATTTAACTGATGCTTAATCTGGGAGTGCGGAGCTATACTCTTAATTCAATCAATGGAATAAAAAAGTTTCCTGAAGTTTTCAGCACATTTTAAATTTGCCAAAAGCATCACAGGAGTTATAGTTAGAAAAATATATTTTCCGAAAGTACTTGTGTGAAATAAATTTCCGGAAAAAGGTTAAAGTAAAGTATCTGTTCAATTGAACATCTGAAATCAATGGCCATACCGACCGTACCAACCGGGCAGGAGAAAGGGAAGTAGGTAATGGGGGCCTAAAAAATCAATTTTCAATGTTTATCGTCGATTGGTACAGTGAATAATAAAGTAAAGGCCTCACCTTAGGTCCTAACTATCGCATGGGAAAAGCGAAAAATGATAAGAGGCACCCAAATTTTAGGGGCCCCAAAGCTGTTTTTTAAATTTAGTTTATTTATTTTATTTATTTATTTATTTTTGGTGGGAAAAATGCGAAAATTCATCAACAATGATATTTTCTGTTATACAATAATAAAATGTTAGTTTAATAAAATATTTCTTCCCCTAGATTTAAAAAAAAAAAAAGAAAAAGAAACATGGAAAAGGAAAACATGGAACAAAATTACTTCTTGAGAATTTTGCTATCATTACTTCGTACTGATGCTGGGTGAAGTTTGAAAATGTTTTCCAGAAACCGTGGGCCGTATTGTGGTCCCTTCTACTCTTTCCCACAACATATGATAATTATGTGTTCAGTGCTCTTTTATTGCTTTAATTTTAAAATAAGACTTAGCATGTTTTCAGTAGTGCATTACTGCTATGAGACCAAATAATATGATAGGAGTAACATTTTTGTGAGACCATTGTAAAACTTAAAATTTTTAGCTGAGTATTAATCGAACAACTGACTGAGTGAGGAAAACTCGAAGTCTCCTAAGTCCTGGAGCACCACATCGCCAAGATTGGAATCTGCCGTCGAACCCCTCTCCTCTCAGTGAAAGGAGACTGCTAGATCGTAGTAAAGCAGCCCTACTTGGTTGGAACATAAGTTCTAGCACAATAAATATGTTTTTAGCCCTTCAATGTCGAAAATTTCTGAGCACTGGGTTTCAAATCCCTCCAGAGAAGTCTTAAAATATAGCGTAAAATTTGGTTTTTAAAACTTCAATTTCGAAAAATTGCAAGGGAAAGTCTTCAAACTCTGCTCTTTCATTTAACATGTTCGTTAGAGTTCTAAAAAAAAAAAAAAAATTCCTCAAATTCAGCCTAAAGTTTTCAATTTCAAAACATTTCCAAAAGATATTGCTAAAGTGAGAGACATCTCTCTGGCCTAATATCTCTAAAGGTAGTCTCAAGTTGCTTTTTTTAAAATTCTAACTTCGATAAATTTCCAGAACCGTACACCCCTTTTCTTAAGATCACCACTGATAGATTAAGCTTTAGATTTTAGGGGGTAAAATCCTGCGGGATGCATCCCCTCTTCTTTCTTTAAAATAGACTAAAATTGACGTCTGTTTTCAAAAACATTCTTGAGGCTGTCATCTCTTTCCACTGTTGATATAAATATATCCTAAACTGCCGTTTTTACACTTCAATATCGAAAAATTTCCGGAGGTTCATCGGATCCCCTAATGTTGTCAAAGTGAACTTAAATTTGACTTCAGTTTTGAAATAATTCAGTTAAGTATCCTCATTCCATCTCCCTTAATTTTACCAAAAATTCCCTAAATTTGTTATTTTGGCTTCAGTTTTCAAAATTCTTCCGGGAGAGGACTTTGAATCTCTCTCCCTCCTCTAACTTCTTTTCCAGACTAAAACTGGGTTTTTAAGACTTCAATTTATAAAATTTTGCAGGGGGTATCGCCCGATCTCCCACCTCTGTCCCATTGCAGACGTCACCAAAGACAGTCCAAAATTTCATTTTTAGTTCTTGTAGCATTTGGAAAATAACTTTTCTGTCAAAGCACTAAATTGCGAATCTAGAAGTTCACATTGTAAAAAATCAGTGTAACCTTTATTTTAATTCACTTTCTGTTTTTATGTCTCAAATTAAATGCTATTATTCAGTAAAGGGCCCCGCCAGAGTTCTCCAATCGGGCCCCGCATTCGTTAAGGCCGGCTCTGTCAAGATGTTGACCTTAGTTTAACCTCCTGTAACTTATTTATAACTGAAGTGATCAAATTTTAGACAGGCATTTCAAAATATACAACTCTTTACCTTTAAATTGACACCTCATTTGTCTAGGAATTTTGAAAATTTGATCATCTGGTTGAACTTATCATGGCCCAGTAGATCTATTTCAAACAAATCTAAGACCTCATTTGGAGTTATGCTGTTCAGTTTTGGTCTCCTTATCTCGGGAAAGATATTTCTGTATTGGAAAGGGTTCAAAGAAGGGTTACTAGATTAGTAAGCGAACTTTCAGATGTAGACTATGATAACAAACTTAATAGGCTTTAGGGCTGGGCGATGTAACAATGTCTACATCGTGGTGTATCGCCAACCTTACATTGCGATGTAGCAATGCATCCATGATATAAGTTTTTTTTTATTGGCTAAGAATTTTGCGGATAGTCCGAGTTTTCAGTAATCCGAGTTGGCGTCAGCCCCAATTACCTCGGTTTTTCGAGACTACTGTATATGCCCATTCCATTAAAAATGGTCATTTTGTCCCACACGTGACGCTTCATATATTTCATAAAAAATAATTTAAAAGGAAGATGAACAAAATTTTGTTGCTTAAAAAATCATGAACATATGTGTGACTTCATGAGCAAAAACTTTCTTCAAAAATTATTTATTTTTTTATGAAATATAGGAACCGCCACGTGCAGTACAAAATGACCATTTTTAATGGAATGGGCGAAAAACATTTTTTTTTTCAATGGTTTAAATAATTATTTCTAAACTAGTGAGATATGTTTCCTTTACGTTGGAACCATAGCTTTTAAAATCTACAGTTTGGTTCGTCATTGCTGTATTAATAGAGCAAAAAGATTAGCTTATTCATAAGCAAGTTACAAGAGGTTGACTTAGGATGTCCCGCATGTGATGCATGTAAATAAATTTTATTTTAAATTACAAAATTGTTTACTAAAAATATTATTGTGTCAGGAGTACCTTTGTATCAAATGCAAAGATTAAAAAAATTGCTTGCCCATGTTTTACTAAAATATTAAGAGATACGACGAAATGTTAATGAAATTTAAGCATATTTCTGTCCCGCACGTGACGGTGGAATTTCCCTATTATAAAATGTTTACCTTAAGACATGGTTGCCACACTTCCGTCCAAGGCACGGAATTCCGTCTTTTCAAAAATTTCGGCCATCGGATTTTTTTTCCATGTTCAAAATGATTTTTATAGATGAAACAAATCTTTACTTCTGAATCTCTCACTCTCAAAAAAGGTCTTATTCTTCTGAGGACAAAAAACTGGCCCATCTGCTAAAGTTAAAAAGATAAGCTGTTTTTTTTTCCAAAAAATAATTAAATAAGTCACTTAATCTGTTGATTTCAACCATTCTTATCTTAATCTGGAAAAAATTATTTAAGTTTTTATCACAATGCATCTTATAGCCAAGAATCCCATACCTGAATTTTTTTTAATTACTATTTTTTTGTATGAAATATGAACTATTTATGTAACATGAACTATAAAATCTGAAGCTTTTTTTCTGCAGTAGCAAATAGTAAGTTTTTTTATTGTATTTTATTATTATTTTCTTTTTTTACTTTTACCTCCTAAAAATCTTAGACAATGATATGTTTTTTTAAAACATATCATTGTCATAAAACATAAATGTTGTCATCAAACATAAATGTAACATGAACTATAAAATCTGAAGCTTTTTTTCTGCAGTAGCAAATGTAATTTTTTTATTGTATTTTATTATTATTTTATTTTTTTACTTTTACCTCCTAAAAATCTTAGACAATGATATGTTTTTTTAAAACATATCATTGTCATAAAACATAAATGTTGTCATCAAACATAAATGTAACATGAACTATAAAATCTGAAGCTTTTTTTCTGCAGTAGCAAATGTAATTTTTTTATTGTATTTTATTATTATTTTCTTTTTTTACTTTTACCTCCTAAAAATCTTAGACAATGATATGTTTTTTTAAAACATATCATTGTCATAAAACATAAATGTTGTCATCAAACATAAATGTAACATGAACTATAAAATCTGAAGCTTTTTTTCTGCAGTAGCAAATGTAATTTTTTTATTGTATTTTATTATTATTTTCTTTTTTTACTTTTACCTCCTAAAAATCTTAGACAATGATATGTTTTTTTAAAATTTAGGTTTTAATTTTTACTTAATCTTTCGATTTGGTTTTACTATATAGTTACAACATGAAAAATTAGCATTATATTTATACGTCTAAAACATCAAACAAACTAAGCGCCAACATATTGGTGTCGCGAAATTTAGCCACGCGCTTTTCAGTCCTGGCCAATTTTTAGAGTGGCACCCATGCCTTAAGACTTGGTTTCGATATAACACGGTACACATTCCTTGATTTACATTATTTCAAGGTCTCGTATAACACGAATTCGATATAACACGGAACATGGCTTCAATACAACAGGGTACACATTGGCATGATTTATGACATGTACATGATTAATTAGGTTAAAAAATAAGTGAAAACACTATTTATAAAAAGAGTCTCGTACATAACACGATTTCGATACTACACGGAACGAATTAACCGTGTTATACAAAGGAATACCCCTGTATATATAAGGATTATATACACATCATATCAATCAAGTTAATTAAAAAATAAATTAATAAATTTATTTAAAAAAAGGTTTATAAAATTTCTTTTAAGTTAATTTGTTATGCTGTGAAAATAGTTATGGATATCAAAACTGTTCGATCCAGTTTTCAAAGTTGTTCTGTTTAAATTTTTTTAATAACTTAAGCAATAAGTTGCAAGTATTTTATTGATTTAAAAATCATGTATGAGTTTTGTTGCCAATATAATGGTTTTAGACAATTTTTGGACAGAAATTTAGTTTTTTGACATGGCAGTTAAAACCAGATAAAACCTCCAAACGTCAAAAACTTACCATCCCTGGTTTTGAGTGAAACAAGTTTTCAAGTTCCGGTTGTAGGCAGGTGTATTCGGGTTTAAGCCGAGTTCAAAACTTCTTTAGTTAAAAAAAAAATAAATAAATGAAATTTAATTTGAATTTTGATATCTTGAATTCAAATTATGTTTTTTGCTATCACTAGTGTGTGTATGTAGGCGTGTGTGTTTGTGTGTGGGGTAGGGTGTGTCTTGTAATGCATTTTTTAAAATGTTTTTAATTTCTTATGGGGCACCCCTTTAATTGCTTCCTTTTGATGAAAAAATACACACATAAAAGTTTCATAGAATTTGAACATAATTTAGGGGGTGCTACCAGTGATTAAAATTGCATTCATTGTGAAAAAAATGGTGTAAAAATCAACTCCCCAATATATCTTGTCATATTTTTAATCGACATGAAATTAGGTTGGTTGGGTTTAACATAACACAAATACCTATTTCTTATATATACAAGAAAATAATAAGCATTTCATGGTTGTCATTTTATGTAATGGTGTCAGAAAAGCATCCGAAATTTCGGTAATGCCATTCATGTCACAGGTTTACACTTTCGGTCTTTTACATTCAGGAATATTGCAATTTTTCTCTTTGTAACTTCCTTGTGACAATACAAACTTTTCACTGATTGCTACTTACTATCCAGACTAAATAAATAAATTTAAAAAAAATAATAATAAAAAGAGAGAGGGTTGACAAATTTTGCAGCAATGGTAGCACCCTCTAAATATTATTCAATTTTTATTTTTCAGATATGAGATTTTTTTTTTCATCCAAAGGATAAAAATGAGAGGGTGCCTCATGAAAAAATAACACCTTTAAAAATAAGATGCACCCTAGTGTGGGGGTATGTGTGTTTGTGTGTAGGGGGTATGTGTATGTGTGTTCGTGTCTGTGTGCAGGCATAAGTGTGTGGGAGGGGTATGTGTATGTGTGTGTAGGCATTTGTGTTTGTATCTGTGTGCAGGCATGAATGTGTGGGTAGTTGTATGTATGTGTGTGTGTATGTGCATGCGTGTGCATGTGTGTGTAGTTGTGTATGTATGCGCTTGTGTGTAGGATATGGATGCAACCTGGAGACGACTTTCGCTAGAGGAGCAGCATCGTGAGGAGCCGATTGACGGTGATGCTGCAGAGGGTGGCGGGGGGAAAATAAAATCATAGGAACATTAAAACAGTCAAATGAAAGCAATAAGCAATTGTGATTGCTCAACAAGAAAGTTAGGAAAAAAGTTTTAGCAAAATGCTAAAATGTCGACAGTTAATGAACCCCAAAAACTGAATATTGCTGTTCTTGTTTAATCTCCTGGATTCATGCATCTTTTTTTTTTAATTTAATTCTTTATCTCTTTTATTTGAGCAAAGAGGCAAAACGTTACACCTTGTTTTATATTCATAATTAAAGTAGTACTTCACATTTTGCGAAACATGCGACCGTAGCAGAAACCCTGCTTTGAAAGTGGAAGAATTTAGTTAAAAAAAAAAAAAATAGTAATCACAAATGTGGAAGAACAAACTTCTTAAAATCCCCCCTCCCCCCAAAAAAAAAAGAACGGTTTGGGGGGGGGGGGGAGACAGGACAGAGGAGAGGCTAAGGAATCATTTTTTTAAAGCTATTCAAATCACAGGCTAACCTGGAAATTTGGAAAATGACTACTTCAGTAGTGTGTTGTGGGCACTCGCAACAGGTTACCAGAAGAGGCTGTAGTAAGTAAGGGCTTAAATACCTTTAAGAGAGCCTTTGATCTTCATTGAAAACTAATAAGTTGGCTAGGACCAGCCTGTTGCTGGTTGTCGCATTCGTATTCTTTACTAATAATAAAGCTTAAAGTCTCTCTGTCTGGATGTCTGGATCTCTGTGACGCGCATAGCGCCTAGACCGTTCGGCCGATTTTCATGAAATTTGGCACAAAGTTAGTTTGCAGCATGCATGGGGGTGTGCCCTCGAAGCGATGTTTCGAAAATTCGATGTGGTTCTTTTTCTATTCCAATTTTAAGAACAAAACTCTCATAAGACGGTCGAGTAAATTACGAAATAATCAAAACGTGGAACCGTAACGTGGGCACAAGCCAATCGGCGAGATACGAAATTATCATAACGTGGAACTGTAACATGGGCACCAGCCAATCGGCGAGATACGAAATAATCATAACGTGGAACCGTAACATGGGCACAAGCCAATCGGTGAGATACGAAATTATAACGTGAAACTGTAACATGGGTACCAGCCAAACGGCGTGATACGAAATAATCATAACGTGGAACCGTAACATGGGCACAAGCCAATCGGTGAGATACGAAATTATAACGTGGAACTGTAACATGGGTACCAGCCAATCGGCGAGATACGAAATAATCATAACGTGGAACCGTAACATGGGCACAAGCCAATCGGTGAGATACGAAATTATAACATGGAACTGTAACATGGGTACCAGCCAATCGGCGAGATACGAAATAATCATAACGTGGAACCGTAACATGGGCACAAGCCAATCGGCGAGATACAAAATTATCATAACGTGGAACTGTAACATGGGTACCAGCCAATCGGCGAGATGCGAAATAATCATAACGTGGAACCGTAACATGGGCACAAGCCAATCGGTGAGATACGAAATTATAACGTGGAACTGTAACATGGGTACCAGCCAATCGGCGAGATACGAAATTATCATAACGTGGAACCGTAACATGGGCACAAGCCAATCGGAGAGATAGGAAATTATAACGTGGAACTGTAACATGGGTACCAGCCAATCGGCGAGATACGAAATAATCATAACGTGGAGCCGTAACGTGGGTACCAGCCAATCGGCGAGATACGAAATAATCATAACGTGGAACCGTAACATGGGTACCAGCCAATTGGCGAGATAAGAAATAATCATAACGTGGAACCGTAACATGGGCACAAGCCAATCGGAGAGATAGGAAATTATAACGTGGAACTGTAACATGGGTACCAGCCAATCGGCGAGATACGAAATAATCATAACGTGGAGCCGTAACGTGGGTACCAGCCAATCGGCGAGATACGAAATAATCATAACGTGGAGCCGTAACATGGGTACCAGCCAATTGGCGAGATAAGAAATAATCATAATGTGGAACCGTAACAAGGGCACAAGCCAATCGGAGAGATAGGAAATTATAACGTGGAACTGTAACATGGGTACCAGCCAATCGGCGAGATACGAAATAATCATAACGTGGAGCCGTAACATGGGCACAAGCCAATCGGAGAGATAGGAAATTATAACGTGGAACTGTAACATGGGTACCAGCCAATCGGCGAGATACGAAATAATCATAACGTGGAGCCGTAACATGGGCACAAGCCAATCGGAGAGATAGGAAATTATAACGTGGAACTGTAACATGGGTACCAGCCAATCGGCGAGATACGAAATAATCATAACGTGGATCCGTAACATGGGCACAAGCCAATCGGAGAGATAGGAAATTATAACGTGGAACTGTAACATGGGTACCAGCCAATCGGCGAGATACGAAATAATCATAACGTGGAGCCGTAACGTGGGTACCAGCCAATCGGCGAGATACGAAATAATCATAACGTGGAACCGTAACATGGGTACCAGCCAATTGGCGAGATAAGAAATAATCATAACGTGGAACCGTAACATGGGCACAAGCCAATCGGAGAGATAGGAAATTATAACGTGGAACTGTAACATGGGTACCAGCCAATCGGCGAGATACGAAATAATCATAACGTGGAGCCGTAACGTGGGTACCAGCCAATCGGCGAGATACGAAATAATCATAACGTGGAGCCGTAACATGGGTACCAGCCAATTGGCGAGATAAGAAATAATCATAACGTGGAACCGTAACATGGGCACAAGCCAATCGGAGAGATAGGAAATTATAACGTGGAACTGTAACATGGGTACCAGCCAATCGGCGAGATACGAAATAATCATAACGTGGAGCCGTAACGTGGGTACCAGCCAATTGGCGAGATAAGAAATAATCATAATGTGGAACCGTAACACGGGCACAAGCCAATCGGAGAGATAGGAAATTATAACGTGGAACTGTAACATGGGTACCAGCCAATCGGCGAGATACGAAATAATCATAACGTGGAGCCGTAACATGGGCACAAGCCAATCGGAGAGATAGGAAATTATAACGTGGAACTGTAACATGGGTACCAGCCAATCGGCGAGATACGAAATAATCATAACGTGGAGCCGTAACATGGGCACAAGCCAATCGGAGAGATAGGAAATTATAACGTGGAACTGTAACATGGGTACCAGCCAATCGGCGAGATACGAAATAATCATAACGTGGATCCGTAACATGGGCACAAGCCAATCGGAGAGATAGGAAATTATAACGTGGAACTGTAACATGGGTACCAGCCAATCGGCGAGATACGAAATAATCATAACGTGGAGCCGTAACGTGGGTACCAGCCAATCGGCGAGATACGAAATAATCATAACGTGGAACCGTAACATGGGTACCAGCCAATTGGCGAGATAAGAAATAATCATAACGTGGAACCGTAACATGGGCACAAGCCAATCGGAGAGATAGGAAATTATAACGTGGAACTGTAACATGGGTACCAGCCAATCGGCGAGATACGAAATAATCATAACGTGGAGCCGTAACGTGGGTACCAGCCAATCGGCGAGATACGAAATAATCATAACGTGGAGCCGTAACATGGGTACCAGCCAATTGGCGAGATAAGAAATAATCATAACGTGGAACCGTAACATGGGCACAAGCCAATCGGAGAGATAGGAAATTATAACGTGGAACTGTAACATGGGTACCAGCCAATCGGCGAGATACGAAATAATCATAACGTGGAGCCGTAAGGTGGGTACCAGCCAATCGGCGAGATACGAAATAATCATAACGTGGAACCGTAACATGGGTACCAGCCAATTGGCGAGATAAGAAATAATCATAACGTGGAACCGTAACATGGGCACAAGCCAATCGGAGAGATAGGAAATTATAACGTGGAACTGTAACATGGGTACCAGCCAATCGGCGAGATACGAAATAATCATAACGTGGAGCCGTAACGTGGGTACCAGCCAATCGGCGAGATACGAAATAATCATAACGTGGAGCCGTAACATGGGTACCAGCCAATTGGCGAGATAAGAAATAATCATAATGTGGAACCGTAACACGGGCACAAGCCAATCGGAGAGATAGGAAATTATAACGTGGAACTGTAACATGGGTACCAGCCAATCGGCGAGATACGAAATAATCATAACGTGGAGCCGTAACATGGGCACAAGCCAATCGGAGAGATAGGAAATTATAACGTGGAACTGTAACATGGGTACCAGCCAATCGGCGAGATACGAAATAATCATAACGTGGAGCCGTAACATGGGCACAAGCCAATCGGAGAGATAGGAAATTATAACGTGGAACTGTAACATGGGTACCAGCCAATCGGCGAGATACGAAATAATCATAACGTGGAGCCGTAACATGGGCACAAGCCAATCGGAGAGATAGGAAATTATAACGTGGAACTGTAACATGGGTACCAGCCAATCGGCGAGATACGAAATAATCATAACGTGGAGCCGTAACGTGGGTACCAGCCAATCGGCGAGATACGAAATAATCATAACGTGGAACCGTAACATGGGTACCAGCCAATTGGCGAGATAAGAAATAATCATAACGTGGAACCGTAACATGGGCACAAGCCAATCGGAGAGATAGGAAATTATAACGTGGAACTGTAACATGGGTACCAGCCAATCGGCGAGATACGAAATAATCGTAACGTGGAGCCGTAACGTGGGTACCAGCCAATCGGCGAGATACGAAATAATCATAACGTGGAGCCGTAACATGGGTACCAGCCAATTGGCGAGATAAGAAATAATCATAACGTGGAACCGTAACATGGGCACAAGCCAATCGGAGAGATAGGAAATTATAACGTGGAACTGTAACATGGGTACCAGCCAATCGGCGAGATACGAAATAATCATAACGTGGAGCCGTAACATGGGCACAAGCCAATCGGCGAGATACGAAATAATCATAACGTGGAACCGTAACTTGGGTACCAGCCAATTGGCGAGATACGAAATGATCATAACGTGGAACTGTAACATGGGTTCAAGCCAATTGGCGAGAAAATTCACCATACATTAATTGTAAATATACAGGCGAACCAAAGGACCTTTTGATTTTTCTATTACAGGCAAAGCTGTGCAGGTTCCACTAGTTGTATATATACACGGGCTTCCTTTTGTTTTCTCTGAAAAGTAGAAAGTTTGGGAATTGACTTATATGCGAGTCTAGTACCAAAGAAAAGCTCCGATATAATTGGAACATTTGCTGTAATTTGACTCAAAGTTTCTCTTTTGCCTTTCACACCTCTGTTTCTCACACACTGTAAAAAAAATTCCGAAACGTTACTGAGTATTTCCGTGTAACGTTTCGGGATATCGATGGTTTTGGTCCACTTCCTGGAAAAATCAAGTATTACTGTCAAAAAGTTTCCTGACTTGCTGCAAATTACACAAATGCAGACTTCTCACTTCTGTGAAAATTTTTTTAGCGCCCAGTTTAAAGATAAACTGAGCGTATTTATCAAGTGTATCGGCTTCTGTTCGAATGCGGCCCGTCCATGCTGATTAAGCTGCCAAAGCAGTGTTGCCAGATGGACAAATCCAGATTTCCCCAATTCCCTTCCGACTTTTCCCCAAAAAGCGATGTTTTCTATCAAAATTCCCCAAATTCAAAAATTATTTTTCCACTAATATTTTCATAAAATAAATCGACTTCCTCTGATATTTTTGTCTCTTGAAAATTTTTTTCTCTCCCCAAATAGCGAAATTTTCTTATAAAATTCCCCAATTTTTTTTTCTTCCCATTTTCACTTTTTTTTTTTGTCTTCTTTATCTTTATTATTTTTTTTTTTATCTTTATTAATAATAAAGCTGAAAGTCTCTCTGTCCGTATCTCTCTCTCTCTGTCAGGATGTCTGTGACGTGCATAGCACCTAGACCGTTCGACCGATTTTCATGAAATTTGGCAAAGAATTGGATTGTAGCTTGGGGGTGTGCACCTTTAAGCGATTTTTCGAAAATTCGACTTAGTTCTACTTCTATTCCAATTGTAAGAACATTTTCCCGAGAAAAATTATTATAAGATGGACGACTAAATTACCAAGTTATCATAATGTGGAACCGTAACGTGGGCCAGCCAATTGGCGAGAAATTCATCGTGCATTATTTGTAAATATACAGGGAAACCAAAATACCTTTAAATTTTCTACTACGGGCAAAGTCGTGCAGTTGCTACTAGTCATAAATACATGCGCCTGACCGAGAGATAAGAAATAACCGAATATTTTAAGTATTAATGCAAATTCCGTAGCATAATATTCCACAATGCGAAATGCGAATTCCATGAAGTTGGGCAAAGCTAAACCAACGCTGTTTAATACAAACAATGTAACTACCAGATGTCAAGACGCAAATTTAAATACAAAAAAAAAAAAAAAAAAAAAAAATCCCCAGGTTTTCCCCAAGAAAAAAATTTTTCCCCAAAGGATTCCCCTCAAAACCCATTTCCCCAAAATTTCCCCAGAAAATACCAGATTTCCCCAAAATGGGGAAATTTCCCCTAATCTGGCAACCCTGTCCCAAAGGGGGCGAATAAGTATGGACTACGTTGCTTTGCAAGTATTGCAGCCAAGTAATATTCTCGATGCTTGCTTCAGGGGTCGAAGTGGTCCTATATATCCTATATTTCCTATATTTTAAAAAAAAGTATGAAAATCGTCCTTTATTTCCTATATTTTTCAAAAATGTCTTATATTTCCTATATTCCCGTTTTATACCATATATGTTTTAAAAAGAACGGTAAATAAACTTTCTGACATCGGATTTTTCGCTGAAAGTACGTGCCCAAACGAATTTCAAATTAAAAAACTCAACTGACTAAATTCTGCAACAGGCATCTTCTCTCATTGGCTACAATAATGTGACGTCACTCTATAGTGGATGGAGTTTCGAGAACTAATACTGAAGTTGGTTTTAGAATTTTGCATTGGAGGGGGGGGGGGCAACAGCCGTTTGTTTTGTTTTCCATCATGGTTTTCGTTTTCGTTGGTAAATTTTTGTATTCAGTGCATTTTCTGATCGTGATGTTCTAATTTTCTTTTTGCAATCTTTTCTTTTTGTGGAATTTTGAGATCGTGGAATGGTTAGTTCCTTATGATGTGAAAAAGTAGTTTGTTGTAATAACTGGAATAATAATGGCGAAATCGCATCGCTTAACAACATTTCGTGTGGAGTTGTTGTACCGGGAGGACATTAATTCTACAAATTTTGGTGCATGGTGCACTAAAGGAAAAGATGATTTTACCGCTTTTTGCCATTTTTGCAACTGTTCAGTGCTTATAAGCAATAGTGGATTTTCGCAATTGAGGCAACATGCTGAAGCATTCAAGCATAAAGAAGACTTTGAAAAACGTCTGAAGGATCCTTCTCAAGCTCTGTTTGTTCTTAATACAAGTGTCAAAGGGTTCAGTTTAGATAAAAAATCTAAGGGCAGTGGAATTAGTACTTGGGCCGTGAGTGAGGAAGAAAAAATAAAAATTATCTTTGTTCAAATTTTGTTTAGTTATTTAGTCTATAAAGTACACTTTTTTCAAAAATTATGCTTTCAATTACAGGAAATTCATTATAGATGTAAGGTATTTTGTTTGAGGTTTTTTAAAAAAAAATCATTGATAAGAATAACTGAATAATATATTATATGTATTATTTCTTTTTTCATAGCAAAATTATTCATATAATGTGTCCTATATTTGTCCTATATTTTTTGTGGAAAATGTCCTATATGTGACAAGTCAGTCACTTCTACCCCTGTTGCTTGCAGTTCTGGCTTAGCTTTGTCCATATTTGAATTACTGCTTATGGCACTCTCGAAATAAATCAGGAAAATGCCAAGCTATTATACAGGGTGTCTATAAATTATGGACCCGATTTTAAAAAATCGTAATTTCAAAAGTTCTCGACGGAATAAAATAATTAATGCGTAAAATTGAGGAGAAAAGTGCCAAGTTTTTTTAAACTTATAAATGTTCGATATGGGACCCTCTTGTCACACGGCGTACGTCCATTCGATAATTTAGTTCATTCCACACATTTTCTAACATGTCTCTGTTAATGGTTTGTAATGCTGCAGAAATCCGTTGTTTCAATTCTGGGAGCGTTTTTGGCATTGGCTGTACAAAAACACGGTCTTTCACGTAACTCCATAGAAAGAAATCGCATGGGGTTAAGTCTGGAGATCTTTGGTGGCCATGTGAATAACATTAAATCATCGTCACCCGCATGGCCTATCCATCTGTGTGGAAGCATTGTTTAACTAACTACGAACCGACAAAGACCAATGAAGAGGTGCTCCATCTTGTTGGAAGATAAGATCTGTTGGTAACAAAAAAACTTGGTACTTTTCTCCTTAATTTTACGCATTAATTATATTATTCCATCGAGAACTTTTGAAAATATGATTTTTTAAAATCGGATCCATCATTTATAGACACCCTGTATTACACATACCTGTTTACTCTAAAATTCCAGAAACACAACTGGCTTCAAACGGGAAAATTTCTGAATTTTTCAGGGGGTTTCCGGAATAATTTCAGGAAGGTTACTGAATTTTAGCGGAAAACGTTCCTGGTTTTTGTAAGGTGTATCTTACTGACTGAAATTGGGCACATCAGCTGCCCATTATTTTCCAGGAAGGTTACTGAATTTCAGCGGAAAACGTTCCTGGTTTTTGTAAGGTATCTTACTGGCAGAAATTGGGCACATCAGCTGCCCATTATTTTAGAGGAACGTTACTGAATTTCAGCGGAAAACGTTCCTGGTTTTTGGAAAGGTGTATCTTACTGGCAGAAATTGGGCACATCAGCTGCCCATTATTTTCCAGGAAGGTTACTGAATTTCATGGGAAAACGTTCCTGGTTTTTGTAAGGTATCGTGCTGGCAGAAATTGGGCACATCACTGCCCATTATTTTAGAGGAACGTTTCTGAATTTCAGCGGAAAACGTTCCTGGTTTTTGTAAGGTGTATCTTACTGGCAGAAATTGGGCACATCAGCTGCCCATTATTTTCCAGGAACGTTTCTGAATTTCAGCGGAAAAAGTTCCTGGTTTTTGTAAGGTGTATCTTACTGGCAGAAATTGGGCACATCAGCTGCCGATAATTTTCCAGGAACGTTTCTGAATCACTTTTGCAGTGTGTCACTTAAAACGACGTCCAAACTAGAGCACGCTCAGGGTGAATGTGATTTTGTGAAGACAAAATTGAGCTTCTGATGAACATGTTGAACGTGATACGTCAATGTCACGCTCATAGTGTTTTGCGTAACTGATTGTGTGAAGGCTGTGGTGTCCTGAAAGGTAAGGCGTCAGACTCCAGTGTTGCCAGATTGGGGGAAATTTCCCCATTTTGGATGAAATTTGGTGCTCTCTGGGGAAATTTTGGGGAAATGGGTTTTGCGGGGAATTCTTTGGGGAAAATTTTTTTTCTCGGAGAAAACCTGGGGGAAAAAAAAACCTCGGGGAAAAAAAATTGTATTGAAATTCGTGTCTTGTCATCTGGTAGTTACATGTTTGTATCAAACAGCGTTGGTTTAGGTTTGCTCAACTTTATGGAATTTGCATTTCGCATTATGTGGAATATTATGCTACGGTTCCACATTATGATAACTTGTTAATTTAGTCATCCATCTAATGATAATTTTGCTCGGGAAAATGTTCTTAAAATTGTAATAGAAAAAGAACAAAATCGAATTTTCGAAAAATCGCTTAAAGATGCACACCCCCATGCTACAAACTAATTCTTTGCCAAACTTCATGAAAATCGGTCGAACGGTCTAGGTGCTATGCGCGTTACAGAGATCCTGACACAGAGAGAGAGAGAGATCCGGACAGAGAGACTTTCCGCTTTATTATTAGTAAAGATAAAAAAAAAAAAATAAAGATAAAGAATACAAAAAAAAAACAAAAAAAGTTGAAAAAGTTGGGGAATTTTGTAAGAAAATTTGGCTATTTGGGGGAAAATTTTTTTTTTCAAGTGACAAAAATATCAGAGGAAGTCGGTTCATTTTATGAAAATGTTAGTGGAAAAATAATTTTTGAATTTGGGGAATTTTGACATAAAACATCGCTCTTTGGGGAAAAGTTGGAAGGGAATTGGGGAAATCTGGATTTGACCATCTGGCAACACTGTCAGACTCGTGACTTGGAGGTTCGTGTTCAATGCCAGTCGATAGAAAGTGCTACGTGTTCTTTATTGGTTACTACGGCGCGTTCAATATGTTCATAGTCACAAAGTCCTCCAAATTCCCTTATAAAATCAATACCCCTGGGGATGGTGGGATAGGGGTTGTTCGGCTCCTGGCTGGGTTAAACCGTGTATAGTACATTGGTAAGTATAGGGGACCCTGGAGTGTCAAGTGTAAATTGCCATTTACAGGTAAACTGCAACATCTGCGTAAATGATTTTCGAGATATTTCAAGAAACTTGTTTTGGATTCAATACTAACAATAGAGAAATGTTGGAATTAAGATGTTTTTTTTTTGGCGGAAACCAAATAAGCAAGTTTGTATAATAAAGGTAACGTAAATTAAATGATAAAAATGCAAAAAATTAAAAAAGAAAGAAAGAAAGAAAGAAGAAACAAAGGAAAATTTGCACTTAGGGTACTAATGTTTACCTCCCTGACAGTAAACAGGGGCGATTGTGTTGCGATATTTTACCGAATTTCCGGTATTTTCGGACGTATTTCCGGTATTTTTATGTCTGAAAATACCGGAATTATGTTTTTTTTTTTTTTTTGTTATGCTTTTATCTCCCTACCTCCGCAATTTTTTAAAATTGTATAATACTCATCAAATATACCTGTAAGATCCTTAAGATGGACACCTATCCCTTAAGATGGATAAATGTCAAGATAATTTGTATCACACCAGCTCAAAAGTAACTTTGTAACCCATTAAAAATTTAATCAAATGCACACACAATATTTTGACTCAGCACTATTTAATACTATGGCGAAGTTGCACTTAAGTAATAGGGGCGAAAGATTAGCCCCCCCCCCCCGTTCTCACTTTGAAACTTTCAGGTATTTTTTGATGAACTCACAATCACCCCTGAGTAAAATAGATTGTGCGTGGCTATTGTTTAATTTTTATGATAAAGCTTTAAAATTGAAGACTAAGCACCTGAAACTAGCCTTTTAGTGGGGAACATCACTCAAATAAATGTACCACATGTATTTCAAGATGCTCTTTGAGTACATTAAGACTACGTGTTCTTTTTTTTTTTTCAGTACTTACCTGAACCACCTGAGACCGGATTTTAACAAGTATGATGTCAGTCATTTAAAAAAGTGTGAGCATATTTGAAATTATTTAACGAATTTCATTGAGGAAAATAGTTGAATGAATGCAGTCAACTTATGTCTTCTTATCTGCTTAAGTTTAAGAAATGGAGTGAGGAAGAAATTGGAAGCGTAAAACTGCACTGTGTAGGAAAAAATGTCGAATACAACAAGACCAGGTTCAGGTTCCTTTTTCATGTCTTCAGTCATGTTGTGAAACATTACACATATATTGAAGTTTGCAGAGGAGATTCATTCCCGTAAATGTTATTGAATCAAACTTGTGCTCGTTCATATTCAATTTGTGGTATAATATTTTCCAACAAATCAATCGAGAGGAAATAAAGTGAGACTGCCAAGAGCAAGTTCGTTTTTTAGAAAATAGTTGAATGAATGCAGTCAACTTATGTCTTCTTAACTGCTTAAGTTTAAGAAATGGAGTGAGGAAGAAATTGGAAGCGTAAAACTGCACTGTGTAGGAAAAAATGTCGAATACAACAAGACCAGGTTCAGGTTCCTTTTTCATGTCTTCAGTCATGTTGTGAAACATTACACATATATTGAAGTTTGCAGAGGAGATTCATTCCCGTAAATGTTATTGAATCAAACTTGTGCTCGTTCATATTCAATTTGTGGTATAATATTTTCCAACAAATCAATCGAGAAGAAATAAAGTGAGACTGCCAAGAGCAAGTTCGTTTTTTAGAAAATAGTTGAATGAATGCAGTCAACTTATGTCTTCTTAACTGCTTAAGTTTAAGAAATGGAGTGAGGAAGAAATTGGAAGCGTAAAACTGCACTGTGTAGGAAAAAATGTCGAATACAACAAGACCAGGTTCAGGTTCCTTTTTCATGTCTTCAGTCATGTTGTGAAACATTACACATATATTGAAGTTTGCAGAGGAGATTCATTCCCGTAAATGTTATTGAATCAAACTTGTGCTCGTTCATATTCAATTTGTGGTATAATATTTTCCAACAAATCAATCGAGAGGAAATAAAGTGAGACTGCCAAGAGCAAGTTCGTTTTTTAGAAAATAGTTGAATGAATGCAGTCAACTTATGTCTTCTTAACTGCTTAAGTTTAAGAAATGGAGTGAGGAAGAAATTGGAAGCGTAAAACTGCACTGTGTAGGAAAAAATGTCGAATACAACAAGACCAGGTTCAGGTTCCTTTTTCATGTCTTCAGTCATGTTGTGAAACATTACACATATATTGAAGTTTGCAGAGGAGATTCATTCCCGTAAATGTTATTGAATCAAACTTGTGCTCGTTCATATTCAATTTGTGGTATAATATTTTCCAACAAATCAATCGAGAGGAAATAAAGTGAGACTGCCAAGAGCAAGTTCGTTTTTTAGAAAATAGTTGAATGAATGCAGTCAACTCATTTCTTCTTAACTGCTTAAGTTTAAGAAATGGAGTGAGGAAGAAATTGGAAGCGTAAAACTGCACTGTGTAGGAAAAAATGTCGAATACAACAAGACCAGGTTCAGGTTCCTTTTTCATGTCTTCAGTCATGTTGTGAAACATTACACATATATTGAAGTTTGCAGAGGAGATTCATTCCCGTAAATGTTATTGAATCAAACTTGTGCTCGTTCATATTCAATTTGTGGTATAATATTTTCCAACAAATCAATCGAGAGGAAATAAAGTGAGACTGCCAAGAGCAAGTTCGTTTTTTAGAAAATAGTTGAATGAATGCAGTCAACTTATGTCTTCTTAACTGCTTAAGTTTAAGAAATGGAGTGAGGAAGAAATTGGAAGCGTAAAACTGCACTGTGTAGGAAAAAATGTCGAATACAACAAGACCAGGTTCAGGTTCCTTTTTCATGTCTTCAGTCATGTTGTGAAACATTACACATATATTGAAGTTTGCAGAGGAGATTCATTCCCGTAAATGTTATTGAATCAAACTTGTGCTCGTTCATATTCAATTTGTGGTATAATATTTTCCAACAAATCAATCGAGAGGAAATAAAGTGAGACTGCCAAGAGCAAGTTCGTTTTTTAGAAAATAGTTGAATGAATGCAGTCAACTTATGTCTTCTTAACTGCTTAAGTTTAAGAAATGGAGTGAGGAAGAAATTGGAAGCGTAAAACTGCACTGTGTAGGAAAAAATGTCGAATACAACAAGACCAGGTTCAGGTTCCTTTTTCATGTCTTCAGTCATGTTGTGAAACATTACACATATATTGAAGTTTGCAGAGGAGATTCATTCCCGTAAATGTTATTGAATCAAACTTGTGCTCGTTCATATTCAATTTGTGGTATAATATTTTCCAACAAATCAATCGAGAGGAAATAAAGTGAGACTGCCAAGAGCAAGTTCGTTTTTTAGAAAATAGTTGAATGAATGCAGTCAACTCATTTCTTCTTAACGGCTTAAGCTTAAGAAATGGAGTGAGGAAGAAATTGGAAGCGTAAAACTGCACTGTGTAGGAAAAAATGTCGAATACAACAAGACCAGGTTCAGGTTCCTTTTTCATGTCTTCAGTCATGTTGTGAAACATTGATTGCACATATTGAAGTTTGCAGAGGAGATTCATTCCCGTAAATGTTATTGAATCAAACTTGTGCTCGTTCATATTCAATTTGTGGTATAATATTTTCCAACAAATCAATCGAAAGGAAATAAAGTGAGACTGCCAAGAGCAAGTTTATTTTTAATAAACGTTCTTCATTGTGGTAGTGTGTGTGGATCATTTGCTTCATCGTTATTGAACAGAGTGATGGTAGCTGAATGGAAGCAGAAATTTTCTCAAGTTGTCCGTCTGTATCAACTTCCAAATTGTATTTTTCTTGCATAAAAAATCCGGTTTATACCAAATTGTATTCTTGCATAAAAAATCCGGTTTATACCAAATTGTATTCTTCTTGCATAACAAATCCGGTTTATACCAAATTGTATTCTTCTTGCATAAAAAAATCCGGTTCATACCAAATTGTATTCTTCTTGCATAAAAAAATCCGGTTCATACCAAATTGTATTCTTCTTGCATAAAAAAATCCGGTTCATACCAGCAGCCATTGCTAAACAACCATTTTTCTTTTATGCCTTAATGCGCGCAGTGAAAAGATGATGATGTTGTGTGATAAGAAACCTCTCATTTAATCTGTTGAACATTTAACGTCATCACTATAAACTACAGAAAAGTCACTCTGTGTGATTACTGTTCAAAAAAAAAAAAAACTTCTGATGAATTGGGAATACCCGTGAATGTCCACATTTGAGTCAATCTTCGAACAGCTTCTACACAATTAAAGAGACATGGATACTGTCACTAACAACAAATCTTTTACTTGTGAATGTTGTTCAAAGGTTTTTACTACAATTTCAGGCTTGAAAACTCACATTAACGTACATACTGGCGAAAAACCTTACGCGTGTGATGTTTGTTCAAAAACATTTTCTGCGCCTTCAAATTTAAATAGACATAAGAGACTCCATACTGGTGAAAAGCCTTACGCATGTGACATTTGCTCAAAGACATTTTCTCATTCTTCTAATTTCAAGAAACATATGAGCATCCACACAGGCGCTGGTGCCTACTCGTGTGAATGCTGTTCAGTATCATTTCATTCTGCTTCAATTTTAAATGACCATTTGAAAATCCATGATGGTGAAAAACCTTACGTATGTGACATTTGCTCAAAGACATTTTCTCATTCTTCTAACTTCAAGAAACATATGAGCATCCACACAGGCGCTGGTGCCTACTCGTGTGAATGCTGTTTAGAAACATTTCATTCTGCTTCAATTTTAAATGACCATTTGAAAATCCATGCTGGTGAAAATCCTTACGCGTGTGACATTTGCTCAAAGACATTTTCTCATTCTTCTAACTTCAAGAAACATATGAGCATCCACACAGGCGCTGGTGCCTACTCGTGTGAATGCTGTTCAGAATCATTTCATTCTGCTTCAATTTTAAATGACCATTTGAAAATCCATGCTGGTGAAAAACCTTACGCGTGTGACATTTGCTCAAAGACATTTTCTCATTCTTCTAACTTCAAGAAACATATGAGCATCCACACAGGCGCTGGTGCCTACTCGTGTGAATGCTGTTCAGAAACATTTCATTCTGCTTCAATTTTAAATGACCATTTGAAAATCCATGCTGGTGAAAAACCTTACGCATGTGACATTTGCTCAAAGACATTTTCTCATTCTTCTAACTTCAAGAAACATATGAGCATCCACACAGGCGCTGGTGCCTACTCGTGTGAATGCTGTTCAGAATCATTTCATTCTGCTTCAATTTTAAATGACCATTTGAAAATCCATGCTGGTGAAAAACCTTACGCGTGTGACATTTGCTCAAAGACATTTTCTCATTCTTCTAACTTCAAGAAACATATGAGCATCCACACAGGCGCTGGTGCCTACTCGTGTGAATGCTGTTCAGAATCATTTCATTCTGCTTCAATTTTAAATGACCATTTGAAAATCCATGCTGGTGAAAAACCTTACGCGTGTGACATTTGCTCAAAGACATTTTCTCATTCTTCTAACTTCAAGAAACATATGAGCATCCACACAGGCGCTGGTGCCTACTCGTGTGAATGCTGTTCAGAATCATTTCATTCTGCTTCAATTTTAAACGACCATTTGAAAATCCATGCTGGGGAAAAATCCATTTCGTGCGAGTTTAGCCCGAAAACATTTTTTGATGCATCAAATTCAAAACCACGTTTGAAGATCCTTCCTGGTGAAAAACCATACGCGTGTGAATACTGTTCGAAGGCATTTTCTCGCAATTGTGATTTGAAGAACCATTTGAAAGTACATACTGGTAAAAAAACTGGTGTTTTAGACTTGAAGAAGCAGGTGGTTGCCGACGCTGAGGAAAAACCACAACCACTTGATGCCTGCTCGGTTTCAGACTTAGAGGCTCTTGAAAGAGACCATACGGATGATAAACAATTTTCAGGTGAAAGCTGCTCAAAGAAATTTACCGAATCTCCCGATTTAAAAATTCATTCAAGTGATCATGAAAGGGAAAAACTGTATTCGTGTGAGCATTGCTCAAAATCGTTTTCTTCGACTGCCAGCCTTAGAGTGCATATGAGAGGCCACACTGAAGAAAAACTGCATTCGTGTGAGCATTGTTCAAAATCGTTTTCTTCGACTGCCAGCCTTAGAGGGCATATGAGAGGCCACACTGAAGAAAAACTGCATTCGTGTGAGCATTGTTCAAAATCGTTTTCTTCGACTGCCAGCCTTAGAGTGCATATGAGAGGCCACACTGAAGAAAAACTGCATTCGTGTGAGCATTGTTCAAAATCGTTTTCTTCGACTGCCAGCCTTAGAGTGCATATGAGAGGCCACACTGAAGAAAAACTGTATTCGTGTGAGCATTGCTCAAAATCGTTTTCTTCGACTGCCAGCCTTAGAGTGCATATGAGAGGCCACACTGAAGAAAAACTGTATTCGTGTGAGCATTGCTCAAAATCGTTTTCTTCGACTGCCAGCCTTAGAGTGCATATGAGAGGCCACACTGAAGAAAGACGGTATTCGTGTGAGCATTGTTCAAAGACCTTCGTTTTTGCTTCGCATTTAAAGACACATGTGAAAATCCACACTGCCGAAAATCAGTACTCGTGTCGAGTTTGTTCGATGACATTTTCCGGCGTTTCGAGCATAAGGCAACACGAGAGACGCCATACCGGTAAGAAGCTGTTTTCGTGTGAACAGTGTCCAAAGGTATTTTCTCAAGCTGCAGACCTCAAGAGGCACGCGCGGACCCACTCTGGTGAAAAGCCATATCCTTGTGGACGTTGCCCGAAAGTATTTTCTCAAGCTGCTCACCTGAAGAGTCATATGAGGGCCCATACCGGTGAAAGGCCATTTGCGTGCGAGTTCTGTTCGAAGACTTTCCCGAGCCGCTCAAGTTTAAAAATACATTTGAGGAGACATACTGGTGAAACGCCCTATTCTTGCGAACTTTGTTCGAAATCATTTCCTTACGCTTCAAACTTAAGGACCCATGTGAGACTTCATACCAGGGTTTAAGCTGAGTTCAAAAGTTTTTTAGCATAAAAGCTAAAACTGATGGAAAAATGTTAGCAAAATGCTAAAATGTTACACATTCTCATATATTTACATATGCCTCAGTGTGTTTCATCTTCAGTTGAAAATAAAATTCATATTTCATTTGTGACATCCTTGAAGAAATAAGTACAACAGCAATTGTTTTAAAACATAAAATAAAAAAAGAAAACATGATTGGTGTTTAGAACGTTGCAGTCTCCTCCTCCTAATAAAGCAGTTTTTGGGGGGACATAATGCTGGATAAGACTAATAGTTATTGAACTTAATTGTAGTTTAAACATCTTAGCTAAGATTTAAAAAAGATTAAGTTGATTATCGCCATGCACGCTTCCTCTCTAGGATCATACATTTCTTCTTTATTTAAAAAACTAATTTAATTTTTATTTGAGCAAAAAATCGAGAAGGCATTGCTTTATTTTCGCAATTCAGATAGTGTTTTCGCATTATGCGAAAAATGCGACCGTAGCGGAAACCCTGCTTCATACTTCTGTTTTCGTGTGAGCGTTATCCAAAAGTACAGTAGGTGCCTCTTAATGTGATCACGGTTAATGTTTTCATTCGCTTAATGTTATCAGAATCACGAAGTCCAGAGACACTTGTATACTAACACGTGTTAAAAAAGTCGGATATTGTAATCAGTGTCTCCTTTTATTGTTATCGTTTTTTCATAAACTTTCAAATTGTCCAAATTGTTTTCAAATTTGCATGGTTGCAGGTGGCAAGCTCCTCCCACTTAGAATTAATGTAGATTCCAAAAGGAGGAGCGCCGTGATTTAACTGTCGGGGAAAAAATTAACATTTTAAAACGCTTCGACAATAGGGAAGTTGCAACCTATTAAATGTTCATATTTTGGCTATTGGATATTGTTAATTGACCCTCAAAACTAAAAAATTCACCATCGCCGAATTTTAAAACACCGTGGTTGATTTTTAATGATTTTTTAAAAATCCACGCGCAAAAGTGCACGCTTCTGAAACGTCACTAGCCTACGTCACAGGGCGCGAATGGGCAGCCTTCCGCCGAAGATCCCTTGTTTTCGCTAGGAACATTTTGAGCGCGCTGATATTTTTATTTTTTAGAAATTAAATAATCCTTTTGAACACACTATGGAGACCGGATTCGTTAAAGCACAATCTAAATAATCTTCCTCATGTAACATCAATGAGGATATTCGAATATTTCCCAGAGGATGAGAGGTTTAATGTTCCAGAAACGCGAGGAGTTAAATGCGCTGACGTCACAGGCGCTTGAACTTTAAAAATTAATTTAAAAAAAAAACTACTTATCGTATCGCAAAATTTTTTTCACCTATGATGTTCATACATGTTACTCTATCATATAAAAATAAAATTGAAAAATCGAAAACTTCCCTATTTACCCATGCTGAGTCAAAAAAATGCAGCAGAGCTAAAAATTTCTCAGACATTATTTTGTAAGTTCCTAAAGAATCCAGAAGAGATTGAAAACAAAGCGATAAGCTAAATGAAAACTTATACAAGCGAAACCATGCTGGTAATTGAATCTGCTTTGAAACTATGGTCTACAAATGTAAGGGAAGAATATGCGCGAGTAAACGGTCATATTTCATATCACCTATTACCATGTGTTTCAAAACTGCATATTTTAGTTTTCCCTTTTATGATTACGATATTTGCATTCTGCTAATTTAGTAATTTATAATTTAAAATCGTGTTTAGCTGAGTCGTTGTAATTTTAATTTACGGTTACAAAAATAAAATATTCTTAATTCAAAAAAAAAAGAAAAAAAAAAAAACTCTGTGTCCCCTGGATTCTTTTCGGTTATTGTTATCAGTCGGTTATTATTATCAAATTGTATTTGTCCCAAAGTGATCACATTAAGCGGCGCTTACTGTATTTCCTTAACCTTCCTACTGGAAGAAGCACATGCAAGTCCATACTGGTGAAAAACCACATCTGGTGAACTCACTCCCGTGAGTATTTCCTCAACCTTCCTACTGGAAGAAGCACATGCAAGTCCATACTGGTGAAAAATCATATCTGGTGAACTCACTCCCGTGAGTATTTCCTCAACCTTCCTACTGGAAGATGCAAATGTAAGTCCGTACTGGTGAAAAACCACATCTGGTGAACTCCCGTGAGTATTTCCTCAACCTTCCTACTGGAAGAAGCACATGCAAGTCCATACTGGTGAAAAACCACATCTGGTGAACTCACTCCCGTGAGTATTTCCTCAACCTTCCTACTGGAAGAAGCACATGCAAGTCCATACTGGTGAAAAATCATATCTGGTGAACTCCCGTGAGTATTTTCTCAACCTTCCTGCTGGAAGAAGCACATGCAAGTCCATAATGGTGAAAAATCATACCTGGTGAACTCCCGTGAGTATTTCCTCAACCTTCCTACTGGAAGAAGCACATGCAAGTCCATACTGGTGAAAAATCATATCTGGTGAACTCCCGTGAGTATTTCCTCAACCTTCCTACTGGAAGAAGCACATGCAAGTCCATACTGGTGAAAAACTACATCCGGAGAACTCCATTTGTGACAGGCATGACTTAAGACAACTTTTTTTTTTGTTGATTTTTAAATTGATTTGGAAAAACTTGCCATGGGGTGATGTGAATATTGACCTCATTTGTAATAAACACTAAAACTTTGACTCAATAAAAAAGTATTTAAAATTTGTTGGATTAAAACCTGCTGTGACAGACGTGAAAAAATTGCGACATAGATTTTGAGTGACCATATGTTATTACCATTTGCTCTTAATTGGTATGCATGTCAAGTTTGAATTTTTTTTGGGGGAATCAAAGTTAGACTTGGATGTGTGAAGCAGAAAGAAAAATATTCAGAGCTTTGTAATCAGTAAAATAATATTAAATATTTATCAGCCTGACAGACATGACGCGTGTGCATTTTTATATAAACTTGACTATTTATTCTTTACATATCGCTCTCTTTATTTTTCACTGCAACCTAGGGATTATAGATGATCAAATAGTGATGTATTGTGTCATATGTATGTCATGCAGTATGAGTTCAGGAAAGGTAAATCGTGTGCTACTAATTTATTGCATTTCTACGACAAGTTTACCTCGACTTCAGATAACAAAAAGTGTGGATGTTGTTTATATTGATTTTAAAAAAGCTTTTGATAAGGTACCGCATGTTGCTCTTCTCAGCAAATTAGCTGATATAGGAATAGGAGGAAAAACTTTACTTTGGGTTAGAAATTGGCTGACTGGAAGGAAATAAAGCTTAGCTGTGAGGGGAAATCATTCTAAATGGAGTGATATTTTAAGCGGGGTTCCTCAGGGTTCAGTTTTAGGGCCTCTCTTGTTTATTATTTTTATGAATGACATCAGTGAGAATATTTCTAGTAGCATGAATTGTTTTGCCAATGATGTAAAATGTATGGGGATTGTCGAAAATGAAGAACAGGTAAAACAGCTTCAAGAGGATTTAGATTATATTACTAAGTGGGCGGACTAGTGAGGTGCGGCAGTAAATGTAGAGAAATGTCAAGTGCTGCACTTCGGTCATGGAAATAAGCGTACGAGTTATCGTTTTACAGGGTTCAATCATTAGTCAGGCAGAAAATGTTATTGATCTGGGTATCATAATAAATCAGGACTTCAAGTTTAGTCAACAGTGCAGCATTGCAAGCAACAAAGCCAACCGAATGCTTGGGTTTATCAATAGATCTATTTCAAACAAATCTAAGAAACTTCTTCTGCCTTTATATAGGAGTTTAGTAAGACCTCATGTTAGGAGACTCCTCGCTTGCATTCTGACCATATTTTTAGACGTGAGATTGAACACATAGGTACAAGAACTAACTCAAAATATCTACATACGAACTTTATTGATGTTTGCCATCTACACTACAACGCACAAAGTTGCGCTTTCACAAATACAAAAAAGCAGCCGACGACCTGTCAACATGTTAAACTGTGAGCTTTTAAAAAGTGCTCAGCTTATTAACTTTAAGTGGAAGCTCAACCAGGACGTATGATACTTCTTGAAAAAACATATTTATCTAGTGCAACATCATGAAGAGCCAAATTTAAAAAGTAACTTGTTTATTATGGCTATGATATATACAATGACATGTTAAAGGAAGTATTGAGAATACGCTCTTTACAATATTAAGTAGCTCATAATACTTTAAATGACTTCTGAAGCTAACATTCTAAGTCAAAGTATGAAACGTTAAACATACTGAGCTGTGATCTTCATGTCAAGAGCAATAAGCCGAAGCTATCGGCAAAAACGGACAGACTCAACTGAGCTGCCGAAAGAAGCAACCAAGTCTGACTTGGGTTGAAATTCAAAGGGAGGAGAATGAAGCAAAGTGCCGGGAGCTTAAATGCTACCGACAATTTGCATATTCTGCTGACGCGATCTTGTTGCAAGAAGGAAAGATCGAATGAGAAAAACTAATGCAAATTAAGGTTGCCAACACTTTTGGAAAACAATTTACTTCCTGTCGTAACACAACACAAGGTATTATTTTATCTGGCGCCACCTGCCAGATAAATTGTTTTACATCAAAATTTGCATAAATCAAAATAAATAAAAGAATTGAATAATTAATAATCGAAAACAGTTCAAAGTTCTTTTCTGATCAGTTTCACAACACCCCATTTGGAGTGTGCTGTGCAGTTTTGGTCGCCTTATCTGAAGAAAGATATTTGTGTATTGGAAAGGGTTCAAAGAAGGGTAACTAGACTAGTAAGGGGACTTTCAGATGTAGACTATGATAGCAGACTTAATAGGTTTAATATGCGAAGCCTAGAACAAAGGAGGTTCAGAGGGGGCATGATTCAGCTGTTTAAATTTAGCAAAATGAATGATGTTAATGGATTCAATTTTTCACCGAAAGCAGGACGAGGGAGATTACCGGAAGAGGTGGTCATGAGCAAGGGGGTGGATAGCTTTAAGAGGGATTTTGATCTTCATTGGGGACTAATAAATTGACTAGGACCAGCCTAGCTGGCCAAGAGCCTGTTGCTGGTCGTTACATTTGTATTTGTATATGAGACGCAAAATCAACAAAAAATAAATAAAAAAGAAAAATTAATTTGAATTTTGACATCTTGAATTCAAATTATGTTTTTCGCAATCACGAGTGTGTGTATGTAGGCGTGTGTGTTTGTGTGTGGGGTGTTTGTGTGTAGGGGGTATGTGTATGTGTATGTGTGTGTAGGCATGAGTGTTTGTGTCTGTGTGCTGGCATAAGTGTGTGGGTAGTTGTGTGTATGAATGTGTGTGTGGGGGGGGGGTATGTGTATGTGTGTAGGCATATGTGTTTTTGTCTGTGTTCATGCATGAATGTGTGGGTAGTTGTGTGTATGTGTGTATGTGTAGGTGTCTGTATGTATACGTGTGTGTATGGTTTGTGTGTGTTTGTGTATATTGTGTATAGGTGTGCGTGTGTGTGTAGTTGTGTATGTATGCGCGTGTGTGTAGGACATGGATGCAACCTGGAGACGGCTTTCGCTAGAGGAGCAGCATCGTGAGGAGCCGGTCGACGGTGATGGTGCGGATGGTGGCGTCGGTGGGAAAATAAAATGATGGGACGCCAAAAACAGTCAAATGAAAGCAATAAGCAATCGTGATTGCTCAAAAAAAAAAAAAAAAAAAAAAATAAATAAATAAAAAAAATCAAAATAAAAAAAATCAAAACTTGGGAAGGGGGGGAACCCCTCTGGAATTGACTAGTGTGGGAGCAGTAACAATTGCTAATATTTGTTGCCTCTCATACCAGACGACATGATCAAAAATATCATCTTATTGTACATTTGCTATATTGCGTATTGTGAAATGTTGCTTTTTCCAAGAGATAGTTTTTGTCACCACCAACAAGTATTGAAATTGAAGAGGGTAGACTTTTTATACTCTGAAGTATATATAACCATACCCAAAATTAGAATTGTGTCCCAAGTTTGAAGTGTATTTGCGATTTTCTGAATATATAAATAAATAAGTGAAACTGACTTAGTAAAGTTAAGTGAAGATGAATGTGCACAAATCAGGATTCGCCGATATATATCAATCAATATATATCACGATATATATCCGATATTTATTTTGAAAATATCACGATATTTTGGTATTTTAGATATTTATTTTTCCAACTACAGTATTTTCAATAAAAAAGTATATTAATCATAGTTATATTGATCATTTATTATTAAAATTACCAAAAAGTTATATACTATATTCCTGTGATGTATTAATGTAACAAAGTAATATAACATTCCTGTTTTACTTGCATTTTATGTTCATAAAATTGTTAGTAATGCAACAATTTAAATTCGTATTAGAAATGCCTAGGTAAATATTAAACATTGCTCAGAAAAAAGAAAATGTCTTATGACTGTGCATCGACTAAAGTATATTATTCATTTCTAATGAATCATGTAACTGTAAAAGTAACTAACAAGAAAAATGAATAAAACAGCTAATGCTAAATGAACTCTATTTAAATTGGTAGAAATTTAAAATGAAATATTAGATATAAATAATGAAAGAAGCCTTAATTTTTTAAGTCTACGTATTGTAATTGTTCATTAATCACACAGATTAATTAATAAAGTTGTATTTATTTAAATAATAAAGTAAGAGCTGAGCAACAACAAATTTAACTCGTACACACAGTACCACTTAAAATCTTCCGAACACTATATCGTTGCCATCTTCATCACCGAAACAGATGAAAGAAATTAAAGCGCATGAAATAAATGAACAAGGCTTAACTAAAGACAAGAAAGAATTAAACAATACTTAACAGTAATTATAATATAAGAAAATCAAGAGTGATTTAAGGATGCATTTTCTATTCGGAACTCCAGCGCTCGAATACGCTACCTTGCGGTGATTTACAAAACTGCAAATGAAACTAAAACATTGCCGCGTTGCGTTCCACGTGTGTCTGTTGACGTAAACACAGGCAGTTTGTTCTGAGTATTTATTAACGCAATCGATGTGTCTTAGTTTGCTTTCAGCTACAGAAATTAATTCGTCCCTTAGTAGTATTCTCGAGCTTCTCAAAATAATGTTAGTTTTCATTATTTCCTTAATAATTGGTGAAAGCGAAAATTCTGGATTAACAAACTTCGATAACGTTATACAAGGTAAAAAATTTTATTGTTTTGTATGAATTTGTAAGAATATGGGTTTTTTTTTAATCTTAAATTAATTAAGTTACCATATTTTACTGCAGCATTTAGTTGGAATGGACAGTATGCAAAATATTTTCTTGAATATATTATCGTAGAACAAAATGAATAACCGAGAAAGAATTTACTTTATTCCTTTTATTCTCAGCTGAAAGGTTTCGCCAAATTTGTTTAGGGTTATAGTTTTAGTATAGTGCGAGCAAAGTAGCCTTGGCGAGATTTCGCGTTTTTAGTTAAACCATTTTTAATTTTTATCATGAGTGGAATAAAATGGTAGTAAGATTACAGAATTCGATAAGTGAAAAGAAATAATGGTCAATCAACTGAAAAGAAAACTACCACCATATATCCGTGAGAATTTTGTTGATGATTTGCATAACATGACACAATTAAATCGTAACTCAGAAATTAGAAAAATCGAAACAGAAAATTTTTAAATTAACCGATTCGGGAATTCGAGAGAAATAACTCAGCTACAAATGGAAAACAATAAGCGCTAGCCAAGCAAGGCAAAGAAGTATCATCTTCTTTCGATAACAATTTGTAATGTCATATTGAATTTTCTAGCATTAACTGTTGTTCTTGTCAGGCCACAATTATTATTTAGTTTTATCAAGAATTGATAAATATCGAATTCAACATCGTGGAAATAGCTGCTTAGAACTACGAACTACGTAGTTTGCATTAATCTTTGACGTTTAGTAATGCTTCTTGAATTCTCATTTCTTTCTACGTGGGCCAGAATATCCACAAGACTTTGAAAATTAATTTAAAAAGAATAAAGCGAAAAAATCATACGTACGAACCAAAATCACAACACTTTTAGCATTTTCTTCGTTACCATGTGCGTTTGTTTTAGTTTTTAAGTCCGCCATTAGACAGTGACTTCAGTGCCCCCTATAGTTCGTTGGAGTTGCGAATTTGGAAGACTTTAGTTTCTGCTAATTGAAAATATCGGATATTTTCGATAATGATATTTTCGCACCCTGGCACAAATAATGCACTAGTATATAGCCACGAAGTATTAAAAAAAAATTCGAATTCATAATGCTGCTCAGTCAACGTAGGTAGGGACCGATTTACTTACCTGGGTGCCCGGGGCACTGACAAATATGCCCCGCCCCCCACACGCAAAAAATATGAAGGTAAGTGTTGGATATTATTTTGATAGAAAGAACACTTTAAAATATCGATTTCATACGAAAAAAGTTAATAATTAAGATGTTTTGCAAAGAAATTATTTGATACTAGCTGTACCCGACGCGCGTTGCTACGCCAACAAAAAAATACATCATTATACTGATTTTCATGACAATCGGTTGAACGGGGCAGAAGTTGCTACTCTGCAGTGCCACCTGGTGGCGAGTGGCTTCAATGAGCATATTATGCACCTTCTCCGTTGAAAAATACATATATATAGCAATTTTCATAATAATCGGTCCAGGTATCGAGTGAAGCCGTGACTCTACACAAATTTTATACTCACGCAGTTTGCAAGATCAATCCATCGCTAAAAATATCAAATAGAAAAAGTTTTAAATCCCCCCGTTGCATGAAAAGCCATAAAACAATAAAGAAAGAATTTATTTGTTCAAACTCAAGCAAAATGGCAACAGCTCACTTCTTATCAATGAGATCTTTCTCGCGAATTAATTTCTGCAGCCGATAATTCGTATTTATCCAATGGATTGTGACTTAAATCGGAATAAAGAAGGAACTATCGATCGGATTTTTTTCGAACCGGTCCATAAACATTCCCGGTACCAAAAATAACAAACGGTGAAAGTTTCAGCCAAATCTGCCGGGTCGTTTTTGAGTTCATGGATGACATACAGACAAACATTCATTTATATATATATAGATAGATAAATCTAAAATAATTTTATGGTTTTCATGTTTGAAAATTTTTTACAGTCGCAGATGGAAAAACTATGATACAAATGGTAAATGTAAATCATAATGTGCTTTCTGTGCATCAATGATCCTTTATATATTATCTCCTTTGTTTTCTTGTAGTAAATTCATCTATAATGTCCTCCTAATCAAGTTTTTGGTCAAACTTACTTCTATTGATAACAGAGCTAATAAAGATAATTTACCATCAGAAATGAGAGTACGCAAAGGACACTTAATTCTCTTCAATAGCGAAAATGATCGTTCTCCACAACAATAGGCTAATATGCTTTCATTTAATAAAAAAAATTATCAAATGATAATTTTTTTTTGTTTCCTTTAGTTAGAGACCCCGAACACTGGTCCCTAAAAAAAAATTGTGACAGAAATTTGGTGCCCCCTTTCCTTTGGTGCCCGAATGCCCTGCCGTAAATCAGTCCCTGAACGTAGGTAATCAAAATTATTTCCGTACGTAAAAATCCTATTTTGTCGAAGTTTGAAAACTGATTCAACTTTGCCAATATAACTACTAAAGCGGCAATGTTTAACTCCCATAGCTTCAAAATATAACTATTCATTTATGGTGCAACATCATCTACCTGCTCGGGCCGTGGTAGCCCGATCGGTAGAGTGTCGGATTCGGGGCCGGAGGGTCCTGAGTTCGAACCTTGATGGTCGAAGATCCACCGTCGTCATTAAAGGGGACTGGGCGACGTTAAATAGGCTCGTGGTCTCAATGTCCTCCAAGTGAAACGATACCTCTGTGGGTGCTAACACCAGGTAGCTATTAGCTCCTGATCTGGTTCTAAATTCTCATTAACTGTTCGATCCGGTGATGGTGCTGCCATCTATCGGTATATAAAAATAATGGAGGCAAGGCACTTAGTATGCAGTCCTCGAGATAAATACAGTTGTAGTCAGTTGTGACTCGGAATCGAAATCTACCTGCTCATTAGTAAAGCAGGTGTACTAGCAGTTAAAACAAACTTGGTGAAAATGGCCCAGTTAAGGTGCTGTCCCAATAATGGTAACTTGGCTCTAGTCACACGTAGGATCTACTGTCTATCACATGTATTCTCAAAAGCTTTTTTATTTAGTTTGGCAGTAAAAAAATACTGCTACTACCAATACAAAACTAAATAATAATAATAATAACTTCAAAAGCAAAGTATCCAGGCAAAGTTGCTTGAAAAACTTATTGTTATAGTCTGACCACGGATTGTTGGAAAGACACACATCCGTTTTACAGCCGGAAGTGGACGAATCTATTATTTTTTAGCTTTTGCAGAAGCAGAGTCTCATTCAAATGAGCGGAATACCGGCATCAAATTTGTACCCCCCCCCCCCGCCATTCAGATAGATTCGTCTTATCTGGACGTTTGAAAATTCCATACAATCCGTGGTCGGACAGTACAGACATGACTGGCGTGACAGACATGACAAGGTTTAATGTTCTGTATGGCACTCAAATCTTGAATTTATTTTTCAATTGCGGCATAACAAACTAAAGTCTTCAAAATAGTAAATCCAACCTCAAAGCACTCTATATTTTCTTACATTATTATTACAATATGTAGACTTATATTGACGTTATATTGAGTTACTGATCTGGGGGTCTTTATAAGTCAGGATTTAAAGTTCAGCCAACAGTGCAGCATTGCTAGCAACAAAGCCAATAAGATGCTTGGGTTTATCAATAGATCTATTTCAAACAAATCTAAAGAAGTTCTTCTGCCCTTATATAGAAGTTTGGTAAGACCTCATTTGGAGAATGCTGTTCAGTTTTGGTCTCCTCATCTTAAGAAAGACATTAATGTATTGGAAAGGGTTCAAAGGCGGGCTACAAGGCTAATGAATGGACTTTCTCATTTATACTACGACTCCTGGCTAAGAAGGCTAAAAATGTACAGTCTTGAGCAAGGAAGAGACCGAGGGGACATGATTCAGTTGTTTAAATTTATTAAAATGAAAGATGTTACGGGGCTGAAGTTTAGCACTGAAAACAGGACAAGGGGTCATTGTTTCAAGCTATTTAAATCTCTGGCTAACATGGATATTAGGACAAATTATTATTATAGCAGGGTAGTGGAACCTCGGAACAGCTTACCGGAAGAGGTGGTACGGGAGTAGATAGTTTTAAGAGGGCCATTGATCTTCACTGGGGATTGTAAATGGACTAGGACCAGTCTAGCTGGGCCCAGAGCCAGTTGCTGGTCTTCACTTTTGTATTTGTAATTGTATCTAACATTTCATTTTTATCAATTCAAATGCACTGTAAAAAAATTCCGAAACGTTACTGAGTATTTCCGTGTAACGTTTCGGGATTTCAATGGTTTTTATCCACTTCCTGGAAATATCATGTATCATTGTCAAAAAGTTTCCTGAATTGCTACAAGTTGTCCAAATTCAGACTTCTCTCTGTTGTAAAAAATATTTTTAGCTCCCTGTTTTAAAATTAACTGAGAGTATTTATGAGGTGTATAGGCTTCAGCTCGATTCTGGCTCGTCCATGCTGATTAAACTCCCAAAGGGAGCGAAAAAGTATGGACTACTGTCTGACCATGGATTACACGGAAAGGCTAATATCCGGTTTATAGGCGGAAATGGACGTGTCTATTACTCTATAGGGGTGTTAGTTAGTTTGTTACAGAAGTGCACTTGTACTTCTCTATTATTTAGCCTTAGTCTTATTTTATCTATGTACAGTGTACAAGGGCGAATTCAGGGGAGGGTCAAAGAGTCAGCTGCCCCCCTTGTGATGGAAAACAATTTTTTAAATGAGTACAAGCACGCATAAGAAGGCGAAGCTTGGATTTAAATGGATGCTCTCCATAATTTAACATTTTTTTTTAGGCAATCACAATTGCTTATTGTTCTCATTTGACTGATTTTGGCGTTACGCTGATTTTATTTTCCCGCCAGCACCCTCTGCAGCATCACCGTCGACCGGCCGCCTCACGATGCTGCTCCTCTTGCAGATCTTCTGGTTACGTACATATCCTACACACACGCATACACACACTCACACACCTACACACACACACCTACACACACACCTACACATACACACTCCTACACACACACTCATGCCTGTACACAGACACAAACACACATACTTACATACATAACACACACACACATGCTTACATACATAACACACACACACACACACGAACGCCTACACACACACGAATGCCTACATGCACACGCGCATACACAGCACTCATACACATGCGTACATACACTCACACACACGCCTCCTCACACATGCGGCTACACAAGCACACCCACATGCGCCTACACAAACACACGCGCATACATACACACATGCTCGTGATTGCGAAAAACATAATTTGAATTCAAGATGCCAAAAATTCAAATTAATATAATTTTTTTTTTTTTTTTTTTTTGCATTGTAAAAGTTCCTTTTTTAATGAAAACTCCGAAACGCGTGTCTGAAATATTTTGAATATTTGTACTTTTTTAACGTTGTCGTAGAAAATTTTAATACAAGAATGTTGTGCATTTCTTGTTTTCATTGGAAACATTTAATATAAAGATATCTAATTTCATCACTTGAAAATTTTTATAATTTAAATATGAACTGCATACTACACAACTAATAAATTTTTATTTACATTTTTCACGATAATAGTTTTTATTAGAATACATATATAAGTAAGTTAATAGAATGCCATAAAAATATTAATTGATATGCAATAGCAATACGTACTATATTTGGAAGAAGGTTCACATTATGCTTTTTTTTTTCCCCGTCCATTTCACTGGCTACTGAAACTTGACCCCCCCCCCCCCTAACAAACATTTCTGGATCCGCCCCTGACAGTGTACATATTACTCAATTTGCACTTTATTCCGAAAACTTTAATCTTTGCCTTTTAGTTTTTGCATATTGAGTTCAAGACTCCATTTTATATCATACTAGTTGTACCCGTACGGCTTTGCCCGTAATAGAAAATTAAAAGGTCTTTTGGTTCACATGTATATTTACATATAATGTATGGTGAATTTTCTCGCCAATTGGCTTGGTTACGGTTTCACGTAATGATAATTTCGTTTTTCTCTCGTCCATCTTATGATATTTTTGTTCTTAAAATTGGAATAGAAAAAGAACCACATCGAATTTTCGAAAAATCGCTTCGAGGTGCACACCCCCATTCTACAAACTAACTTTGTGCCAAATTTCATGAAAATCGGCCGAACGGTCTAGGTGCTATGCGCGTCACAGACATCCTGACTGACGTTCAGCTTTATTATTAGTAAAGAATATAAAGTGTGAACTTTCTTTAAAATATGTAAGTCAACAAGCAACTAAAATTAAAAATTAAAAAGCCCCGAATTTCCAAACACATTCTATCGGACGCAGAAAAAAAATTCTTTATTTTGGTACAAAAATAAATTTTTTTTAAATATATTTACACTAACAAAATCGCGAAAAACCTTTTAGAGGTTTTTAATTAATATCTTCGCTAATTAGGATCATCCGAAGACGCAACCTAGTTAAAAATAATCTCGCTCAACTCTCCCTTTGAACAAAAAAAAAAGTTTTTCAAAGTCGGTGCATCCGTTTAGGCGCTAGAGTGCCACAGACGGACACACACAAACAGAGAAACGTCAAACTTATAACCTCATTCCTTTGTGTGTCAAGGGTTAAAAATAATGATTTGTATGTACGTATATATAGTTCATACTTGCCAACTCTACTGTTTTTAACGGGAGACTCCCGTTTTTTGCTTCCATCTCCCGATTTCCCGTTTTTTACGATTTTTTTTGCAATTTTTTCAGTCAATCGTCAAACATTTTCACTTTCTTCTCAATAGATGGCGCCCTTTTCTAATCTACCAATGTCAGGGAATAAGAATTTTGAAAATTAATAACTCATTTAATAAAAATTAATTTTTTAGAAGCTTTCCACATTGCATGTTCAACGAAGCACGTGCTTTGCCGAAAATTGCAGCAGATTTCAATCCTTTTGCATCTTGAAATTATTTTAATTATTTTGAATGGTTGAAGTTATTTTAACATGTGCGACCCTATACCTACTTATTTTATATTGTATTTTCATCATATATTGATTTTTGTAGCTACTTTTCTGGTAGAGACTGAAGTATGTATGAAACTTAAAGCTAATTCACTCATTATTTAGTTTTTCTTTAACAGTATATTTTTCTTGCTACTACCAATTTGTCTTACATCTGCAAAAAGTCCCCATTTCACTTTAAATTTAGTATTTATGTTATTTATAAGCATAATTTAAAAATTCTGTAGCGAGGATATGTCGATGGTGAATCACCTATATACCTCTAGTAAAATCTCCTGTTTTTTTCCCTTCCAAGGTTGGCAAGTATGATAGTTTAAATTTGATTCAATGGGTTATTGTATTTAAAAAATATTTTTTTAAACTCATTCTTAAAATACGGTGAAACGAAACAGATTATAGAATTTCAAGGGTCGAAGTGGTCCTATATATCCTATATTTCCTATATTTTCAAAAAAAGTATGAAAATCGTCCTATATTTCCTATATTTTTGGAAAATGTCCTATATTTCTTATATTCCTTTTTTTTATCCAATTAATTTCTTTAAAACAACAGTAAACAAACTATCTGACTTCGGATTTTTCGTCGAAAGTACGTGTGCAAACGAATTTGCAAATTAAAAAACACAACTCACTAAATCCTGCAACAGGCATCTTCTCTCATTGGCCGCAGCAATATGATGTCACTGTAGTGGGTGGAGTTTCGAGAACGAATTCTGAAGTTGGTTTTAGAATTTTGCGTTTGGCAACAGCAGTTTGTTTTGTTTTCCAGCGTGGTTTTTTTTGGTTTTGTTTTCGTGGTTTTTTTTTTTTTTTTGGTTTTTGTTTTCTCGGGTATATTTTTGTGTTCAGTGCATTTTCTGATCGGAATGTTATAATAGTCTTTTTGCAACTTTTCTTTTTGTGGAATTTTATAGAACAAAATATCAGTATGTTTGTGCTACAAAGCATTGGTTATTTCCTGTTAGTTCTCAACACAAAGACGGTTTTTATTTATTTATATAAGCTATGTTTGTGACACTTCTATCCCCGCAAAAATTGTGAGTTGCTGTGTTAATTATCAATAAATTTCACTTTCTTCTTTTTTTTTTGTCTACAAAGACACTTTTTTCAAAAATTATTCTTTCAACTACAGGAAAGTCATTTCAGGTGTAAGTTATAATTTTGTTTGAAGGTTTTTTAAATAAAATCATTGATAAGAATAAATAAATAATATGCATGTATTATTTCTTTTTTCACAGCGAAACTATTCATATAATGTGTCCTATATTTGTCCTGTATTTTTTGTGGAAAATGTCCTATATGTGACAAGTCGATCACTTCTACCCCTGTAGAATTTTCTTTCGTGATTCCCATGATTTTAAAACCTTGGAATAAAACTTTCTTCTGTCAGTGTTTTAATTAAAATTTAAGTAATTGCTTCATTTTTATTTATTTATTTATTTTTTAGCTACGTGATTTCAATATTTCTTTTCTATTTTGTTGGATTTTTTTTTAAATGAAAACTAATTCTTTTCCTTATTTTCAGCACTAATATGGATTGTGATACTTATGTCCTCAACATATCTGATGTCAATTTTTCACCCCAACAGTAGAAAAATTCATGTGCGCGTAAAAATAAAGAACTTGATCGAAGTAAAGGTTTCAAGAAGTTCACCTCAAGTACAAATTTTCCGTAATTTTAAATCTAAAGAGGGGCTGTGTTTTCTTTGCTAAGTGAGTCAAAAGAAGCAAATTACTCCAAGGGATGTATAGATATGTGTATTTCTAAACGGCCTAGACTAAAGAAGAGCTGTGTTTCCTTAGCTAAACCAGGCAAAAGAAGCAAAATACTCCAAGGGTTGTATAGATTTGTGTATTGCTAAACGGCATAGACTAAAGAAGAGCTGTGTTTCCTTAGCTAAGCCAGTCAAAAGAAGCAAAATACTCCAAGGGATGTATAGATTTATGTATTGCTAAACGGCCTAGACTAAAGAAGATCTGTGTTTCTTTAGCTAAACCAGGCAAAAGAAGCAAAATACTCCAAGGGATTTATAGATGTGCGTATTGCTAAACGGCCTACACTAAAGAAGAGCTGTGTTTCCTTAGCTAAGCCAGTCAAAAGAAGCAAAATACTCCAAGGGATGTATAGATTTGTGTATTGCTAAACGGCCTAGACTAAAGAAGATCTGTGTTTCCTTGGCTAAACTAGGCAAAAGAAGCAAAATACTCCAAGGGTTGTATAGATGTGCGTATTGCTGAACGGCCTACACTAAAAAAGAGCTGTGCTTCCTTAGCTAAACCAGGCAAAAGAAGCAAAATACTCCAAGGGATGTATAGATGTGCGTATTGCTAAACGGCCTAGACTAAAAAAGAGCTGTGTTTCCTTAGCTAAACCAGTCAAAAGAAGTAGAGCATTCCAAGTGATGTGCAAAAATGTGTGTTGCTCAACAGCCTAGACTAAAGAAGAGCTGTGTTTCCTTAGCTAAAGCAGTCAAAAGAAGTCGAGCGCTCCAGGTGATGTGCAAAAGCGTGTGTTGCTAAGCAGCCTAGACTAAAGAAGAGCTGTATTTCCTTAGCTTAACCAGTCAAAAGAAGTCGAGGACTCCAAGTGACGTGCAGGAGTGTCTAGCTAAACGCCTCGTCTTTTCGCGTAATATCGCCAATAATCATGTCCAGCATTTCACTTACTGTCATTTTTTTCTGAGACAAATACACACTCATCTAAGCATGATTGACAAGAGCTCTTGCTGTTTTTCATGTACTTGTGTGAAGAGATGCAACAAATCTCACTTGTGATTGTCGTTTCAAGCTCTTCCCTCATCTTCAAATCCACTGATACATATGAGTAGGCTTGCCAGATTTCTGAAATGTTCAACCGGGACCATCATAAGCTGCCCCCCCCCCCCCCAATCAGTGTCGCAGGTATACAAAAGGGTGCACTTTCTTGGTTAGTTTTTATTATTTTATTGAGTAGTTTCTTTTCAATGCTATGAATAAATGGTTCCTAACTATGAACCAAAACCAGAGGTGAACCAAACCTATGAAACAAGCAAATACATTTAAACATTTTACTTATGTAAGTAGAAACTATTTGAATGAGGAATAAAAATTTGAAATATATTTTCATGTAGATAATTTAATTGACCAGAACTTTTTTCGTTTTTGATCTTGTTGCAAAAATCATAAGCGAATTCAATATTAATTTTTATATTAATGTTAAAAATGACAAATAAACTATCCTAAATAATCCTTCAGTTTCTTAATTTTTGACTTTTTTGGTCATATTTTATCAAATTCATCATTTTCCGGGGCATGAAGTAAACCGGCGGGGAACCGGAGTTCTGTCCCGGCCAAACCGGGACGTCTGGCAAGCCTACTTATGAGCGTTCCTCCGGGCCAGAAGCACTACTCGTGTGAACAGTGTTCACAGACGTTCACTCAATCTTCAAGCCTCAGGATCCATCTGAGAATACATTCTGGCGAGAAGCCCTATAAGTGTAACTACTGTCCGAAGTCATTTTCTAAAGATTCGAGCTTAATTACGCATTTGAGAGTCCATTCCGGCGAAAAACCTTTCTCGTGCGGCTGTTGTTCGATGTCATTCACTCAATCTTCAAACCTCAAGAGACATTTGAGGGCACACACTGGCGAGAAATCATATCCTTGTGAGTTGTGTCCGAAGGCGTTTCCTGACTCTACGAAATTGAAGAGACATTTGCGGGTTCACACTGGTGAAAAGCCCCACCTGTGTGTCTATTGTCCGAAGACATTTTTACACTCTTCAGGCCTAAAGAGACATTTGAGGGTTCACACTGGTGAAAAGCCTTATTTGTGTAAATATTGTTGCAAGGCTTTTGCTGACTGTTCAAACTTAAAAACACATTTGAGGGTCCACACTCGGGAAAAGCCGCCTGTTGAATAATGTTCAGGCCTAAAGAGACATTTGAGGGTTCAGACTGGTGAAAAGCCCCACCTGTGTGTCTATTGTCCGAAGACATTTTTACACTCTTCAGGCCTAAAGAGACATTTGAGGGTTCACACTGGTGAAAAGTCCCACCTGTGTGTCTATTGTCCGAAGACATTTTTACATTCTTCAGGCCTAAAGAGACATTTGAGGGTTCACACTGGTGAAAAGCCCCACCTGTGTGTCTATTGTCCGAAGACATTTTTACACTCTTCAGGCCTAAAGAGATTTGCGGGTTCACACTGGTGAAAAGCCCCACCTGTGTGTCTATTGTCCGAAGACAATTTTACACTCTTCAGGCCTAAAGAGACATTTGAGGGTTCACACTGGCGAAAAGCCCTATTTGTGTAAATATTGTTGCAAGGCTTTTGCTGACTGTTCAAACTTAAAAACACATTTGAGAGTCCACACTCGGGAAAAGCCGCCTGTTGAATAATGTTCTTTGAAAAATGAATCATGCATATGTTTGCCAAACTCCCGTCTTGTTTCAGTTAAGAAGTACATTCTAGAATACGTGCCGAAGACATTTTTACACTCTTCAGGCCTAAAGAGACATTTGAGGGTTCACACTGGTGAAAAGCCTTATTTGTGTAAATATTGTTGCAAGACTTTTGCTGACTGTTCAAACTTAAAAACACATTTGAGGGTCCACACTCGGGAAAAGCCGCCTGTTGAATAATGTTCTTTTAAAAATGAATCATGCATTTGTTTGCCAAACTCCCGTCTTGTTTCCGTTCACAATTAAAAAGGACATTTTAGAATACTCGCTTAAGGGAAGACATATACATGCGATGGTTGTTTTAAGGCCTTTTTTTTTAACTTCACATTGAAATTCCCAGTCCAGATACCGCAGTGGCAGAAATCCATCTTCATCTGAGATTCGCTATGAGGCTTCAGATTTAAAGACACATAATAGCATCCATGTTGAAGAATGACCTCATTCGCAAGAGTTTTGTGTAAAGTCTTTTCCCCTCTCTAACAAGTTTGCGAAAGGCAATTCATACTGACAAAATGAGTTCTTGTGAATTCTGTTCTAAGACGTTCTCTGACGCTTCAACACTGAAGGCTCATTTGAGAGTCCACTCTGTCGGGAAATCATATTCGTGTAAATATTGTTCAAAGCCATTTTCCAAAAGGTCATACTTAAAAGCACATTTGAAAGTTCATAGTGGGGAGAAATCATATTCGTGTGAACATTGTTCAAAGGCTTTTTCCACGGCCACACACTTAAGGGATCATTTGCGGGTTCATACTGGTGAAAAGCCCTATTCGTGTGAATTTTGCCCTAAGGCATTCACTCAATTTTCAAACTTGAAGAGACATTTGAGAATCCACGATGGCGCAAAGCCTTACAGTTGTGAATTCTGTTTTAAGGCCTTTTCTGATATAAGTCCTTTAAAGAGGCACATGAGAGTTCATACGGGAGAAAAACCTTACTGTTGTGAACACTGTTCAAAGACATTTTCTGACTCTTCAAATTTAAGGGCACATTTGCGATTTCATTCTGGTGAAAAAGCATATAGGTGTCAATACTGTTTAAAGTCGTTTTTTCGTGCTTCGAATTTAAAAGTACACTTGCGAGTTCATACTGGGGAAAAGTGTTATATGTGCGAACACTGTTCAGAGGCATTTTCCACGGCTGCACACTTAAGGGATCATTTGCGAGTTCATATTGGTGAAAATTCCATTTCGTGCCAGTTTTGTTCAAAGACATTTTCGTGCAACTCGGATTTGAAGAGACATATGAGACTCCATGACGACGTGGAGCCCCATTGTTGTGAACTTTGTTCCAAGGCGTTTTCTGACATATCTGATTTAAAGATGCACGTGAGGGTTCATACTGGCGAAAAGCCCCACTCGTGTGACTATTGCTCCAAGACGTTTGCCGACTCTTCAAGCTTAAAGAAACATTTGAGAGTTCATACTGGTGAAAAGCCCCACTCGTGTGACTATTGTTCAAAAGCATTCGCTCAATCTTCAAACTTAAATAAACATTTGAGGGTTCATACTGGTAAAAAACCCCACTCGTGTGATTATTGTTCAAAAGCATTCACTCTATCTTCAAGCTTAAAGACACATTTGAGCGTTCATACTGGTGAAAAGCACCACTCGTGTGAATATTGCTTCAAGACGTTTGCCGACTCTTCAAGCTTAAAGAAACATTTGAGAGTTCATACTGGTGAAAAGCCCCACTCGTGTGACTATTGTTCAAAAACATTCGCTCAATCTTCAAACTTAAATATACATTTGAGGGTTCATACTGGTGAAAAGCCCCACTTGTGTGACTATTGTTCAAAAACATTCACTCGATCTTCAAGCTTAAAGAAACATTTGAGAGTTCATACTGGTGAAATGCCCCACTCGTGTGACTATTGTTCAAAAACATTCACTCAATCTTCAAGCTTAAATAAACATTTGAAGGTTCATACTGGCGAAAAGCCCCACTCATGTGACTATTGTTCAAAAACATTCGCTCAGTCTTCAGACTTAAAGAAACATTTGAGCGTTCATACTGGTGAAAAGTCCCACTCGTGTGAATATTGCTTCAAGAAGTTTGCTGACGCTTCAAGCTTAAAGAAACATTTGAGAGTTCATACTGGTGAAAAGCCCCACTCGTGTGAATATTGTTCAAAAACATTCGCTCAATCTTCAAACTTGATTAAACATTTGAGGGTTCATACTGGTGAAAAGCCCCACTCGTGTGGTTATTGTTCCAAGACGTTTGCTGTCTCTTCAAGCTTAAAGAAACATTTGATAGTTCATTCTGGTGAAAAGCCCCACTCATGTGATTATTGCTTCAAGACGTTTGCAGACTCTTCAAACTTAAAGAAACATTTGATAGTTCATACTGGTGAAAAGCCCCACTCGTGTTACTATTGTTCAAAAACATTCACTCAATCTTCAAGCTTAAATAAACATTTGAAGGTTCATACTGGTGAAAAGCCCCACTCGTGTGAACATTGCTCCAAGACGTTTGCTGACCCTTCAAGCTTAAAGACACATTTGAGAGTTCATACTGGGGAAAAGCCCCACTCGTGTGACTATTGTTCAAAAACATTCGCTCAGTATTCAAACTTAAAGAAACATTTGATAGTTCATACTGGTGAAAAGCCCCACTCGTGTGGTTATTGTTCCAAGACGTTTGCTGTCTCTTCAAGCTTAAAGAGACATTTGAGAGTTCATACTGGTGAAAAGCCCCATTCGTGTGACTATTGTTCAAAAACATTCGCTCAATCTTCAAACTTGAATAAACATTTAAGGGTTCATACTGGTGAAAAGCCCCACTCGTGTGGTTATTGTTCCAAGACGTTTGCTGTCTCTTCAAGCTTAAAGAAACATTTGATAGTTCATTCTGGTGAAAAGCCCCACTCATGTGATTATTGTTCCAAGACGTTTGCTGACTCTTCAAACTTAAAGAAACATTTGATAGTTCATACTGGTGAAAAGCGCCACTCGTGTAACTTTGTTTAAAAACATTCACTCAATCTTCAAGCTTAAATAAACATTTGATAGTTCATACTGGTGAAAAGCCCCACTCGTGTGACTATTGTTTAAAAACACTCACTCAATCTTCAAGCTTAAATAAACATTTGAAGGTTCATACTGGCGAAAAGCCTCACTCGTGTGAATATTGTTCAAAAACATTCGCTCAATCATCAGGCTTAAAGAAACATTTGAGCGTTCATACAGGTGAAAAGCCACACTCGTGTGAATATTGCTCCAAGACGTTTACTGACGCTTCAAGCTTAAAGAAACATTTGAGAGTTCATACTGGTCAAAAGCCCCACTCGTGTGACTATTGTTCAAAAACATTCGCTCAATCTTCAAACTTGAATAAACATTGGAGGGTTCATACTGGTGAAAAGCACCACTCGTGTGACTATTGTTCAAAAACATTCGCTCAATCTTCAAACTTGAATGAACATTTGAAGGTTCATACTGGCGAAAAGCCCCACTCGTGTGACTATTGTTCAAAAACATTCGCTCAGTCTTCAGGCTTAAAGACACATTTGAGCGTTCATACTGGTGAAAAGTCCCACTCGTGTGAATATTGCTTCAAGAAGTTTGCTGACGCTTCAAGCTTAAAGAAACATTTGAGAGTTCATACTGGTGAAAAGCCCCACTCGTGTGACTACTGTTCGAAAACATTCGCTCAATCTTCAAACTTGAATAAACATTTGAGGGTTTATACTGGTGAAAAGCCCCACTCGTGTGGTTATTGTTCCAAGACGTTTGCAGACTCTTCAAACTTAAAGAAACATTTGATAGTTCATACTGGTGAAAAGCCCCACTCGTGTAACTTTGTTCAAAAACATTCACTCAATCTTCAAGCTTAAATAAACATTTGATAGTTCATACTGGTGAAAAGCCCCACTCGTGTGACTATTGTTTAAAAACACTCACTCAATCTTCAAGCTTAAATAAACATTTGAAGGTTTATACTGGCGAAAAGCCCCGCTCGTGTGAATATTGCTCCAAGACGTTTGCTGACCCTTCAAGCTTAAAGAAACATTTGAGAGTTCATACTGGGGAAAAGCCCCACTCGTGTGACTATTGTTCAAAAACATTCGCTCAATCTTCAAACTTGAATAAACATTTAAGGGTTCATACTGGTGAAAAGCCCCACTCGTGTGGTTATTGTTCCAAGACGTTTGCTGTCTCTTCAAGCTTAAAGAGACATTTGAGAGTTCATACTGGTGAAAAGCCCCATTCGTGTGACTATTGTTCAAAAACATTCGCTCAATCTTCAAACTTGAATAAACATTTAAGGGTTCATACTGGTGAAAAGCCCCACTCGTGTGGTTATTGTTCCAAGACGTTTGCTGTCTCTTCAAGCTTAAAGAGACATTTGAGAGTTCATACTGGTGAAAAGCCCCATTCGTGTGACTATTGTTCAAAAACATTCGCTCAATCTTCAAACTTGAATAAACATTTAAGGGTTCATACTGGTGAAAAGCCCCACTCGTGTGGTTATTGTTCCAAGACGTTTGCTGTCTCTTCAAGCTTAAAGAAACATTTGATAGTTCATTCTGGTGAAAAGCCCCACTCATGTGATTATTGTTCCAAGACGTTTGCAGACTCTTCAAACTTAAAGAAACATTTGATAGTTCATACTGGTGAAAAGCCCCACTCGTGTAACTTTGTTCAAAAACATTCACTCAATCTTCAAGCTTAAATAAACATTTGAAGGTTCATACTGGCGAAAAGCCCCGCTCGTGTGATTATTGCTCCAAGACGTTTGCTGACCCTTCAAGCTTAAAGAAACATTTGAGAGTTCATACTGGTGAAAAGCCCCATTCGTGTGACTATTGTTCAAAAACATTCGCTCAGTCTTCAAACTTAAAGAAACATTTGAGGGTTCATACTGGTGAAAAGCCCCACTCGTGTGATTATTGTTCCAAGACGTTTGCAGACTCTTCAAACTTAAAGAAACATTTGATAGTTCATACTGGTGAAAAGCCCCACTCGTGTAACTTTTGTTCAAAAACATTCACTCAATCTTCAAGCTTAAATAAACATATGAAGGTTAATACTGGTGAAAAGCCTCACTTGTGTGAATATTGCTCCAAGACGTTTGCTGATTCTTCAAGCTTAAAGAAACATTTGAGAGTCCACACTCGGGAAAAGCCATGTCCATGTGATTAATGTTATCTGACAAATAAAGCATGCTCTTGTTTGCCAAAATCCAGTCTTGCTTCAATTCACAATTGAAAATACGTAATTAAATACGTACTTAAGAAAAACTTTGTGTGTTGTAGCTGTTTAAAGGCATTTTCTTTATATTCACATTGAAAGCCCCAGTCCAGCAAATATCGCAGTGGCAGAAAGCCATCATTTTCTGAACTTTGCTCTGTCGGGGTTCACACTAAAGCAAAAAGTAAGATTCGATCTCACACTCTGACCAAAATTTTTAATCATATTTAGAAATTTGAAGCAGAAATAGTTCTTTTTTTTATTGCTTTTGAACTTCCTCATACATACAATAGGCGATTCACTGGTCGAGTAACGCTCTGACGTCATCAACAATGAAGCCCGCACCATGGCATGCATGACGGCATTCTTTCATTGTTGAAGAACGAAAAATTCAGTAAGTTATTGTTAATTTGATAATATATTTTGGCAATGTTTGACATGCAGGGAAATGCTTTATTTTGACAAGGCTGAACTGGATCCAGTAACTCATCTGTTTTACTGCTGAGACTAATTTTAGGAGAACGAAGAAACGGAAAAACGGTCAACAATGAAGGCTATCTACTGGAGCTTAGGGTTAATCCACCGAAGTTTGGATTGAAATTTCAACTATCAAAATATCACCAAACAGGCAATTGCTTCGTTCAAATGTAGAAGCAATTTCAACCCGTCTTACCTTGACGGTCGATTTTCTAGTTTTAGATATTTGAACAAAGTACAGTAAAACTACTCTAATGTGGACACTATCGGGACAAATTTTTTGTCCACAATAGAGGGACAGGGGTTTAATAACGTTATTTGCCTTGGAATAGTTTTAGATATTTGAACAAAGTACCGTAAAACTACTCTAATGTGGACACTATCAGGACAAATTTTTTGTCCACAATAGAGGGACAGGGGTTTAATAACGTTATTTGCCTTGGAATAGTTTTAGATATTTGAACAAAGTACCGTAAAACTACTCTAATGTGGACACTATCGGGACAAACTTTTGGCCACAATAGAGGGACAGGGGTTTAATAATGTTATTTGCCTTGGAATAGTTTTAGATATTTGAACAAAGTACCGTAAAACTACTCTAATGTGGACACTATCGGGACAAATTTTTTGTCCACAATAGAGGGACAGGGGTTTAATAACGTTATTTGCCTTGGAATAGTTTTAGATATTTGACCAAAGTACCGTATAACTACTCTAATGTGGACACTATCGGGACAAACTTTTGGCCACAATAGAGGGACAGGGGTTTAATAATGTTATTTGCCTTGGAATAGTTTTAGATATTTGAACAAAGTACCGTATAACTACTCTAATCAGGACAAATTTTTTGTCCACAATAGGGGGACAGGGTTTTAATAACGTTATTTGCCTTGGAATAGTTTTAGATATTTGACCAAAGTACCGTATAACTACTCTAATGTGGACACTATCGGGACAAATTTTTTGTCCACAATAGAGGGACAGGGGTTTAATAATGTTATTTTATGCCTTGAAATAGTTTTAGATATTTGAACAAAGTACCGTAAAACTACTCTAATGTGGGGGAAATTTTTTTTGTCCACAATAGCGGGGTTTCCGCAGGACAGGGGTTTAATAACGTTATTTGCCTTGGAATCGGGGAATAAAACATTGTCCGCATTTGAGGGGTGTCCGTTTGGAGGGGTTTTACTGATTTGCATATCAACAGCATCTGTGCGAATTCTGCCAGAAAGCATTTGCTCAGGTCTCATCCTTGAAAAGGCTTACGAGAACCCGTACTGGTTAAAAGCAATATGCATGTGAACTTTGCCCAGAGGCATTTCCTCATGCTCAGAGTTTTAAGCAACATGTGACAACCCATGGAGGCGAATCACTTTACGCTTGTGACTACTGCTCGAGAGCATTTTGTGCAGATTCAAAATTGGGCAAACATTTGAGGACGCATACTGAAGAAAAGCCGTTTTCGTGTGAGTTTTGTCCAAAGGCGTTTTCTGATATGTTACAGACCATAGACTAATAATTAGAATAGACCGAGCTATGGCAACCCCCTTGCTGCTCATAAACCAAACCATGTGACTGGCGGATATCCTAGCAACAGCGAGCGTTGATCGTAGCAGACAATCAACGCCCGCGAGAGATAAAATAGAATTGATGGAACACGGAAGAATGATCTTTTATGGAGTCCGATTTGTAAATTTGTTACTCTAAGCTGTAAATATTTTGTTTATATAGTGAGTTTTTCGTTTAGATAGTAGTGTGCATTTTCTTTACTCAATTTCAATAATTCTCTAAGCAATCAAAGATGCAAGCGCCCAAAAAGAATCGGCAAACGGTAAGATTTTTACCTACAATTTCAATTTAAGGTTCCGATTAGTACATTTTTGCATTAACGCAAAACGTTTACGCCATTACGTTCACGCCAACGCTGACGTATAGCAGTTCCGAATGAAATAAAAGTTACTGAAAACTGTGATCAAAAACTAATTACTAATGTCAAAATAATGCATAACTAAAATAGAAACAGTTCAACCTCTGCACCTGGAAAAAAAATTATAATGAAAACCCATTACGTCTTAAAATACATGTCGAGTGCCAAACTATAGATAATGTTGCCATCTAGCAACCATGCTGCCAAAGTTTTCGCCAAGCCTTTCACCAGTCACATGATGTATCCATGAGCCAATTTTTTCATCAGCAAGTCTGGGAAAGCTCGGTCTACTCTTATTATTAGTCTATGAGTATTGCACACTACAGAAAGAATCCACTTACAGTGGCAACAGTAATACCAGGGGTGATTGTGTTCCGGTATTTTACCGAATTTCCGGTATTTTCGGACGTATTTCCGGTATTTTTATGTCCGAAAATACCGGAATTATGTTTTTTTTTTTGTTATGCTTTTATCTCCCTACCTCCGCAATTTTTTAAAATTATATAATACTCATCAAATATGCCTGCAAGAGCCTTAAGATGGACACCTATCCCTTAAGATGGACAAATAAATGTCAAGATAATTTGTATAACACCAGCTCAAAAGTAACTTTGTAACCCGTTAAAAATTTAATCACATGTACACACAATATTTTGACTCAGAACTATTCAATACTATGGCAAAGGTGCACTTAAATAATAGGGGCCAAAGATTACGCCCCCCCCCCCCCGGTCTCGCTTTGAAACTTTCAGGTATTTTTTGATGAACTCACAATCACCCCTGTAAATACAAAAAAAAAGCAATTAAAACAAACTATACATTTAAAATATTAAAACATAAAGACTTAAAATTGTAAAATGACAAGTTAAAAATATCCAAATCATGACAATTAATGTAAAAAGTTTGAATAGAGATAGATTCTAAGTGTTAAGTGGACGATTGTCAATTCCGTTCCATCTGTGGGCAGACTGTATGTTTCTATAGTTACACATTTTCAAAGAAAAATAAATCCACTGCATTAAAATTCAATGCTTGAAAGACAAGGAAATGACGTTTGAAGCTGCAAGATCTCAATCTGTTCTGTAATATAGAACATGCAGAACTTTTAACTTCAAATTTGAAGGGGAAAATGGGAGAACACAAAATACTGCAATTGAAAAGTCGAAGAATTAAGACTGCGCTCGCTTAACATTTAGTACAATCGCCACCAAAAAAGTAACTACAGTCGAATCCCGACTTACGCGAGGGATGCGATCCAAGACTCCTCGCGTAAGTTGAAATTTCGCGTTGTAGAAAAGGATATGCATATAATTTTTTTTGAAACATACCAAATTCTTTTAGACACTTATAAACTCTCCTGAAACTGCTTTAAAGCAATTAATGAACTATACATTAAAGTTTCTTACAATTAAGAACTGTACTTTTACTGTACTTGAAAAATAAAAAAGCTGCTTCATCCAACGTAAAAAACTGTTGAGATGCACAAAATAAATGATCAATGGCAGGGAAAGTCTATCTACTTATTGTCGTGCTACCGTCGGCGTACTTTTTAGTTGTTGAAGCGTATCAAATCTCTTAAACTATTTTTTGCCAGAAACTTTATTTTTCTTCCCATCTTTACAAACTTTTGATGAAACAGTGCACTAAGGTTCTATTTCATTTCATAAACTATAATATTTAGAAAGAAGAAAGAAAGAAAGACGTCGAGTGGTTACTTGATGCACTAACAAAGCCACACGTGGACTAGTGTGGTGAAGGGAATTTCCGCTATCAGTGACGCTACGGGGATAAAATATATTAACGAAATCAATATTTAAGACTCAATAACGAAACCGATGCTTCCTTCCAAAAAAATTCGTATTGCGGACGAGGAATTCGCGTTAGCCCTAAAATTCGTTACTCGGGAAAAACTCGCGTTATAGCCATTTCGCGTAAGTCGAATCGCGTTGTAGGTGGAGTCGACTATACAATAATAAAGTAACTAAAATCAAGTAAAAAGTAAAAGAAGCAAATTTAAGGTAGTTTGACCACAAATTGTATGTTATTTGGCAGTCGGACACGGTCTAAGAACATTGGGCGATGGGAACATTAGGCGCCGAACACATTGGTCCCAATGTTCCCGGCACCCAATATGCCCGGCGCCCAATGTTCCCGGCGCCCACAGTGCTCGGCGTTCAATGTTCACGGCGCCCAAAATGCTCAGCGCCCAATCTTCTCATTTCGATCGGACATGTTCAGACGATTCCCCCTGAATGTGGCGATTGTGAACGAAATACAGTAAACTCCCGATAATCCGCGGAATTGGGTGGCACAAGTGCCGCGGATAATAAAAATCGCGGATAACCGCAAAAAGACTAAAATGGGGGACAAATCAGGTAAAAATTGTCCTATCTCAAATTCTTAACTGTATTGATGCATAACACTTTCTGCAAACAGTGAAAATATATATAGAGTACCGTACAAATGTTTTGTATTTTTGCACAACCGAACTTAACATCAATAACAAACAAGTGTATGTACGATGAAGAACGCACAATAATAATAATAATAATAAAATTAAATCAAATCAATCAATCAAGCAAAAACAACTGAGCGTAAATTTACAATTTAAAAAAAAAAAAAAAGCAGCCACTGGTATTGCGAAAATACATGTTCGTGATTGTTGATTGATTCGCGGATAATCCGCCCCGCGGATAAACCGCTCGCGGATAATCGGGAGTCTACTGTAGTGATACAGATGCAGGCGTTTATTAATTTATTTCATTCTCTAAAATGAAATGAGGAGAAACACTTTCCACTCCTGAATCCCCCGCACCTGCCACAAATTGTGGCTGAACCAGTTGGATGAAACCCTGAAGACAGCTCTGGTTTTTTGAACCATATCAGAAATCGAGCAATCCCTGGCCCAGCACCAGGGTTGCCAGAGACGTCCCGGATTTCAAGGCACAGTCCCGTATTTTGAAAAATTGTCCCGGGGAACTTCCATACGGGACAGCTTACGTCCCGTATTCTAGCTAATAACAATATTTTTTAATACGAGACAGTATTTTAAGTTAAAAAAATAAAGTAAAACGAAAAATGTGACTGAGCTAATTAGCATCTGTTCCTATCAACGTGGGCCGTGGTAGCCCGATTGGTAGAGTGTCGGATTAGGGGCGAGAGGGTCCTGAGATCGAACCTCGATGGTCGAAGATCCACCGTCGTCATTAAAGGGGACTGGGCGACGTTAAATAGGCTCGTGGTCTCAATGTCCTCCAAGTGAAACGATACCTCTGGGGGTGCTAGCACCAGGTAGCTATTAGCTCCTGGTCTAGTTCTAAATTCTCATTAACTGTTTGACCCGGTGATGGTGCTGCCATCTATCGGTATAAAAAAATAATGGAGGCAAGGCACTTAGTATGCAGTCCTCGACATAAATACAGTTTTAGTCAGTTGTGACTCGGAATCGAATCCTATCAACGTCGATCTGTATACCGAACTTCGTTCTATTGCTTGATTTATTCTTTGAATTAGAGTTTCTCCAAAAGTGTACTCATAAATAAACATACTGAGAGGAAAGTTTCGAAAGCTATTGAAACATGATTGTTTATCACCCCTTAAAAATACACCATAACCAGTAATTGCCCTCAACCACAAAAATATCACCCCCCCCTCCTCCACTCACTCACAGAAGCCTGTCCCGTATTTGCTGTTCTTAAATATGGTAACCCTGCCCAGCACCCCTAGCGGTATCGTTTCCCTTGGAGGACTTTGTGACCACGAGCATATTTGACGTCCATCAGTCACCATTAATGAAGACGGTGGATCTTCGCCCAGCACAGATCGAACCCGGGACTCACCGCTCACAAGTCCGATGGCTTACCGATCAGACCACCACGGCCCTAATGAGGGGAAACAAAAAGAATTTCCATTGAAACAACAAAAATAAAATAAAATGCTTTCAACTCATCTGGAAATGCAAAAGCAAAATGGTAAGATCAAAATTATGGAATAAAATTATAGATCAACTAATTTTTGTAGTGATAATATAGTTTAGGTATTAAAAAAACATATATTGCCTTGAACAAATTGTCATTTTTACAAAGCTGCGTCTATCTTTATCTTTACTAATAATAAAGCTGAAAGTCTCTCTATCCGGAGGATGTCTGGATGTCTGTAGAATGTCTGTGACGCGCATAGCGCGTAAACCGTTCGGCCGATTTTCATGAAATTTGGCACGGAGTTAGTTTGTATCATGAAGGTGTGCACCTCAAAGCGATTTTTCGAAAATTCGATTTTGTTCTTTTTCTATTCCAATTTTAAAAACATTTTTCACAGAAATTTAATAAAATGGGAAAGAATCTTTATCTTTATCTTCTTTACTAATAATAAAGCTGAAAGTCTCTCTGTCCGGAGGATGTCTGGATGTCTGTAGGATGTCTGTGACGCGCATAGCGCCTAGACCGTTCGGCCGATTTTCATGAAATTTGGCACAAAGTTAGTATGTAGCATGGGGGTGTGCACCTCCAAACGATTTTTCGAAAATTCGATGTGGTTCTTTTTTTATTCCAATTTTAAGAAAAAAAATATCATAAGATGGACGAATAAATTACGAAATTATCATAACGTGGAACCGTAACGTGGGCACAAGCCAATTGGCGAGAAAATTTACTACAAATCATTTGTAAATATACAGGCGAACCAAAAGACCTTTAATTTTTCTATTACGGGCGAAGCCGTGCGGGGTGCCACTAGTTACCAATAATAAAGCTGAAAGTCTCTCTGTCCGGAGGATGTCTGGATGTCTATAGGATGTCTGTGACGCGCATAGCGCCTAAACCGTTCGGCCGATTTTCATGATATTTGGCACAAAGTTAGTATGTAGCATGGGGGGTGTGCACCTCGAAGCGATTTTTCAAAAATTCGATGTGGTTCTTTTTCTATTCCAATTTCAAGAAAGAAATATCATAAGATGGACGAGTAAATGACGAAATTATCATAACGTGGAACCGTAACATGGGCACAAGCCAATTGGCGAGATACGAAATTATCATAACGAGGAACCGTAAGATGGGTACAAACCAATTGGCGAGAAGATTCACCATACATTATTTGTAAATATATAGGCGAACCAAAAGACCTTTTAATTTTTCTATTACGGGCAAAGCCGTGCGGGTATAAATAATAAAGAGACAGAAGCACATATCTTCAGAGAACAAGCTACCACCCCTGTAAACTAATAGACGAGTCCATTTCCCAAGGGCGCCCATATGCAAAATTGTAAGGGGGGGGGGCTCATATATTTTAATCATGGTTTAGCAGGATATTTTCCTCATGGAAACCGATTTCAGGACAGATTAGAGTCATCAAAATTTGATATTTTTAATGCCTAATTCATTAATGACTGGGGAGGAAATGTTTTTACATTTTTAAAAAGAAAAAAGTACTAAAAGCAAAGAAGTTTTAATTTCTAAGGGGTGGGGGGGTGGGGGGGGCTAGAGCTCCCCTTGCCCCCCTATATGGGCGCCCATGCCATTTCCGCCAATAAACCGGATTAGTGGCGCACACAGGAATTTTGTAAGGGGAGGGTCCAAGATCAAAAGTCTTATTCTCCTATCATACCCCAATATGCCGTCAAATATATTGGCTTGATTTTATCGATTCCCGGGAATGAAAAATAGTAAAAAATAAACTATTGAAATTGAATTAGCATTGTTTAATGAAATATACTTAAGTAAATAACCAGAGAGCAAAATAATTTATGCTGTTACTTTTCTTATAACTAGTGGCACCCGCACGGCTTCGCCCGCAATAGAAAAATCAAAAGGTCTTTTGGTTCGCCTGTATATTTACAGGCGAATGTATAGTGAATTTTCTCGCCAGTTGGCTTGTACCGACATTACGGTTCCACGTTATGATAATTTCGTATCTCGCCAATTGGCTTGTGCCCATGTTACGGTTCCACGTTACGATAATTTCGTAATTTATGATAGTTTTTTTCTTAAAATTGGAATAAAAAAAGAACCACATCGAATTTTCGAAAAATCGCTTCGAGGTGCACACCCCCATGCTACATACTAACTCTGTGCCACATTTCATGAAAATCGGCCGAACGGTTTAAGCGCTATGCGCGTCACAGACATCCTACGGACATCCTACAGACATCCTACAGACATCCTCCGGACAGAGAGACTTTCTGCTTTATTATTAGTAAAGATTAAAAAATGGATTCAAGTTCATAGAATCTCATTTTATTCTGTAATTACAAAACTAAAAACATAGTTTTATTACAGTGTACTCATTTATAATCATCATTCTGCGTCTTATAGGCAATTCGTTATAGAAAAAGAACACAACATTTTAAAAAATCTTTTAACATGAGGATTTTATTATTTCACTTATAACAACCGAAAGTACTGTTACCTTTGTTTGAAATTATTCTACGTACAAAATACATAGAATCATAATCAATCGGTAAAAAAGCAAGACCTATGGGAGGGTTACGGACCCCCTGGACCCCTCCCTTGTGTGCGCCACTGAACCGGATGTTTGCCTTTCCATATCATCGGTGGTCAGACTAGCGTATCCTCACATAAATAATGACCCATGATTGAGTAACCCACATGTTTCAACAATGAAACTCGAGCCAAGGCATGATCATTTGATAATGTGTTTCGGTAATGTTTAGCATGCAGTGAAAGGCTTTATTGTGACAAGGCTCTACTCGATCCGGTAACTTAAGTTTTACTGGTAAGACTCATTTCAGGGGAATGAAGAAACGAAAGCGGTTAACGCTATCTACTGGAGTTTAGGGTTCATCCATTGGTGTTAGGGTTGAAATTTCAACTCTCAAAATATCACCAAACAGGCAATTGCTTCGTTCAAATGTAGAAGAGTAGAAGCAATTTTCACTCGTCATACCTTGACGGACGACTTTCTAGTACAGCATACTCCCGATTATCCGTTCTAATCACCGGGCAGCATAGCACGGATAATCGAAAAACACGGATAATCCGAAAAATCATTTAAGGAATATGCAGGGTAACTATTTAAGGGGAAATTAGAAAAAACTAAATAATATATATATATACTCACACAAACCAGGAACTTTTCTTCGAAATTTATTGGTTTAAAAAAATTGGCGATACATTTTTGTTTTCTTTGTTTGTTTAAATTGTTGCGTATGTCCGTACGAACTTTTTTTACTGCAATTATTTCTCCGTAAACGTAACTTCTTTCACTCATGTAATCCAATAAATGTTCCACAGATTGTAGAGCAGTAGAATGTGAAATTGTACTTTCTTCATGTTCTTCATCTTCGTTTTCGGTATCATCACTTGCGTTTGATTCAGTAACAAGTTCAATGACATTTTCGTCAGTTAGACATTGAAATCCTGATTCACGTTCGTCGCTTTTAAACCACTCTTCGACATTTTCAGCGTCAACCGATTCGAAACCTTCGATTTCTTTAACTTCCTCAATGATGTTATCGATATTATCGATAACATCATCGAAGCTTTAGAAAAGTGTGATTCCGAAATGATGCACGGATAATCCGCAAACCGGATAATCCGCACACGGATAATCGGGAGTATACTGTATTTAAATAGTTTCCATTTTTCATAACTGAAATATATACAATATTATTGAAAGCTGAAACAAACACTGCATGTAATTTTCGGGGAAGCACGTGGTTTGCTGATCGCGCAAAAAAAAAAAAAATATATATATATCGTCCAATAGTTTTTAAAGATAATTTTTCCAAAAAAAAAAAAAAAAATTGAATTTTGTCATCTTGAATTCTAATTATGTTTTTCGCAATCAAGAGTGTGTGTTTGTGTGGGGGTATGTGTGTGTAGGCATGTGTGTTTGTGTCTGTGTGCAGACATGAGTGTGTGGGTAGTTGTGTGTAGGTGTGTGGGAGGGGGGATATGTATATGTGTGTGTAGGCATATGTGTTTGTGTCTGTGTGCTGTGCAGGCATGAGTGTGTGGGTAGTTGTGTGTATGTGAGTGTGTAGGTGTGTGTATGTGTTCATGTGTGTGTGTGTGTGTAGGTGTATATATGCATGAGTGTGTGGGTAGTTGTGTGTATGTGTTCGTGTGTGTGTAGGTGTATATATGTATATGTGTGTGTAGGTGTGTGAGTGAATGCGTGTAAGTGTAGGATATGGACGCAACCTGGAGACGGTTTTCGCTGTAGGAGCAGCATCGTGAGGAGCCGGTCGAGGGTGATGCTGCAGAGGGGGGCGCCGATGGGAAAATAAAATTATAGGACATCAAAACAGTCGAATGAAAACAATAAGCAATCGTGATTGCTCAAAAAAAAAAAAAAAAAAGGATTAAAAAAAAAATACGATTTTCATAGCACACAAATAAAATCTGAGAAAATGAGGTGAAGATTAAATACTTGCAGTGCATTGTGCTTAGAAAAAAGCGCAGAATCGCTCTTGAATGTTCTTTAGTAAGTAGTGGGTGCTGAAAGTCATTTTTGGCTCCGTATTCCCATCCTTGCTTGATTTATAATGTAAATTGAGTATGTTTCTAGATCCATTACAATCTCAATAGCCCATGATATCAGCGTTTAATTCGGTATCAGTTGTAACATGATTGTTCAAAAATCATTTTGTCATTAAAAATCGAAAAATTTGATGAACCTGAAGTGCGGGTGCACGCTCCTCATGTGCATTGTTTCCGGTGATCCGGAAAGAATAGAACTCTTCTCTAATAAAAAAAAGGACATGTCAAAAGACATAAGTATACAAGCCATATAAATTATTACTCAACAAAAAATACCAACACATTCTGTTCGAATCAAACCGAAAAGCCGGTAGACTTTTGTTTGTAATACAACACAGTTACTGGCATGCCTTTTGAACAAATAAGTTCGATTAAATAACCCACGTCACCTTTGCTACCTACAACTCATTCAACGAAGTTTCCTATTCCTATTCCTATTCAGATTCACAACTGACTACAACTGTATTTAATTCGAGGACTGCATACTAAGTGCCTTGCCTCCATTATTTTATATACCGATAGATAGCAGCACCATCACCGGGTCGAACAGTTAATGAGAATTTAGAACTAGTCCTGGAACTAATAGCTACCTGGTGATTCAACGAAATTTAATAACAATAAATTGAAAAGCACTGCACCTCATATCAGTATCAAATGCTTCGCAAAATTCTAGGAACCGTTTAACCATGGCTAACCGGTCACTTTATCCGAACATACCCATAGATTGCAGCTCAGTGGCTTCCGATTTGATCTTTTCAATTTAACTGCAGCCGTCACGGGAAGAACTGGCGTTTTGTTTACGATTTGATTTCTCGAAGGTTTTGCTGTTTTGTTTAAATTGTGATTTGAAATATTGCGACTCTGAGTTCTATCTTTTAATTGATTTGATTCGGAAAACAGATGCTTTTTGATTTTAAACCGAATTATGAAGTCTTTATTCGTGTTTCACGATCTTCCCGAACCAAAAGTACGTGTTTGCAGTGAATGTTCTACATATTTGTTTACTGGTTGAAAGAGGTAAGTTTATTTTTCAGTGTTTTGCCTTCTAGTTGTTCATTTTCACCGAGAAAGCTGAAGTTTTAATTTCTCAAATGCGGTTATTATGAGCTAGTTAATAAAAAAGTGTTCCGCAAATATCATTATGATAAGTCTTCCAGTATCAGAGTGATCGCAAATTAATGGACCAGATTTTGAAAATGTATCTTTTTGGGGGATATTTCGATAATTGGGAATCTGGCGCGGTCGTCGTATTTTTGGCGTAAATAATTTTATTTTGGTAACCCTGCTGATTTATAGTAACCCTATGGGAATAGATGTTTCCATTCTCTTTGTTTAAATTTGCAACGAAAAATACCTCTCGCGCAGGCGCTGAAGCCAAAAATTGACGCCAATTAAAAAAGATCGCCAGATTCCCAATTATCGAAATGTCCCCTCTTTTTCAAACTTTTTCATGAATTAAAATAACTAGAGACGTACCGAGTACTCGGTAACTACTCGGTACTCGGCCTACTCGGCCAATTTGCCGAGTACTCGGTACTCGGCCAAATTTTGATCAGATACTCGGCCAATACCGAGTAGTTGCAGAAAATTGAATTTTGTCCAAGACAGATATTAAAATTTATAAAAAAGCGCAAGCATATGTAATATTCTGCAATCATTTACAATTCAAATTTATAAGTCAAATTTAAATTTTGAGAATAATGAAGTTTGTAATGCTTCAATGAAGTAAATCTTTATTTTAATGTCCCCAAAGTTAATAAAACTTATTTATTAAAAATTGTGCAAAAAAGGTAAGTATAGAAAATATGGAATTTTTAAATTAAAACTAGATTTTTGCTACAAACAAAAATTAGTTACAAGAAATATAAAAATACTTTCCTTAAAAAATAAAAGGAAATTAAACAACGTTAAAAGCACAGTGTAGACACATGTTTTGGCATTACAAGGAATTCCTTTTTCAATGCACAAAATGTGAGCTCATGGATTTAAAGGCCTCCGACTAAAGTCAAACTTTTTTTGTCGAATGTCTTTATGTTCTTTAGCTCACATTTTATGCACTGAAAAAGACATTCCTTGTAACGCAGAAACACGTGTCTGCAGTGTTCCTGCACATTTGTTTCATTTGCTTTTAAAAATTATCTATGTTTGGCAGACTAGAACTATAATAGATTGGTATAATTTGTTTTAATTCCAACTTGATTAATCATACCTTTTATTTATTTAATTTTAATTTTTAAAATAATTTTTTTGCAAAATTTTTAACATATATAAACAAAAATTTTTAAATAATGCATAGTTAAATTTCAGCAGGAATTTAGTTTTAAAAACTATTATATGGACATGGAGGTCTATACTACTATTCCAATAGGTTCAAAATTCATCACATGTGTGTCGGTGGTTCTTCTTAAAACATAATTGGTACTTGGTAACTCGGCCGAGTAGTGAAAGGCCGAGTACTCGGTACTCGGCCAAAGTGCTACTCGGTACGTCTCTAAAAATAACAGATACACGAAAGAAAAAAAACATATCAAACTATTTCTCGGCAATTATTCTGCATTTAAAATTCATTCTAGAATGTATATTTTTGAGCTTATGGGTGTTCAGGAAGTGGTTAGAGAAATGGTAAAAAGAAAATAAAAACTGAGTGAATGCATGTTGTTCACTAAAATTTTTTTGTGGTGTTAAAAATCAAAGATAATTGTTTCTTTTTTCATCTTACGCATTAGTAGCTAAGTATATGTTCGAAAATATAATTGTAAAAATTTAAATAAAGCTGCTGCTTTTAAAATTTTTCGATTCATTTTGTTCAAGTGTATTAGAGACGTACCGAGTACTCGGCAACTACTCGGTACTCGGCCAAATTTTGATCAGATACTCGGCCAATACCGAGTACAGTAGAAGACCGTTATAACGCCGACCTGTATAACGCAATTCTCTATAAACCGCACAACTTTTCAGAAGTAAACAATAGGTTTTGAAGTTTAAAAAATCCCTCTATTTTGCCTTGGAAAACATAAAAATTGTTTGGCAAATTAAATTTTGAATCAGTTTTTCATCTTTTCATCTTATTTCAAAGCTTTTAAATTTAAAATTTGTACTCATAGTATACAGAAAATACCAGCTGGCTCTTGAAAAATGCAGCTGTTATGCAAACCATGAAGCTAGCAGAAGTGCAGGATTTTGATTGTGAAACATATTTATTTGTGAACAACTAATTGTAATATTGGTGCTTTAATACTCATTGCAGATAAAACTCATTCTGTAGTACTAATATATAGATATATTCTGAATATTAGTTTCAAAATTTGTGAAGTGATCTATATAACGCAAAAACCTGTATAACGCAAAAGCTCTGGTCCCCAAGGTGTGCGTTATAAAGGTCTTCTACTGTAGTTGTAAAAAATGGAATATTGTTAAGGCAGATTTTAGAATTAATAAAAGTGTGCAACCATATAATATACTGAAATCATTTACAATTCGAATTTACAAGTCAAATTTAAATTTTGAGCATGGCTACCACACTTCCGTCCAAGGGACGGAATTCCGTCTTTTCAAAAATTTCGGCCATCGGGTTTTTTTCTCCATGTTCAAAATGATTTTTATAGATGAAACAAATCTTTACTTTTGAATCTCTCACTCTCAAAAAAGGTCTTATTCTTCTGAGGACAAAAAACTGGCCGATCTGCTAAAGTTAAAAAGATAAGCTGTTTTTTTTTCCCCCAAAAAATAATTAAATAAGTCACTCAATCCGTTGATTTCAACCATTCTTATCTTAATCTGGAAAATTTTGTTAAAGTTTTTATCACAATGCATCTTATAGCCAAGAATTTTAAACCTGAATTTTTTTTAATTACTATTTTTTTTGTATGAAATATGAACGATTTATGTAACATGAACTATACAATCTGAAGCTTTTTTTCTGCAGTAGCAAATATTAAGTTTTTTTTATAGTATTTTATTATTAGGTTCTTTTTCTACTTTTACTTCCTAAAAATCTTGGACAATATGTTATTTTTTTATTTAGGTTTTAATTTTTACTTAATCTTATACAATTTGGTTTTACTATATAGTTACAACATCAAAAATTAGCATTATATATGTCTAAAACATCAGACAAACTAAGTGCTAACATTTTGGTGTCGCAAAATGGAGCCACGCGTTTTTCAGTCCTGGCCAATTTTTAGAGTGGCACCCATGATTTTGAGAATAATGAAGTTTGTTATGCTTCAATGGAGTAAATCTTTTCAATGTCCGCAAAGTTAATAAAACTTATTTATTAAAAATAGAGCAGTGTAAAAAATATGAAATCTTTATATTATTATGTTTGGCGGACTAGAACCAGGAGCGTGAACAGGGGGGGGGAGGGGGGAGAAGGGACACCTGTGGGCCCAATATTTTTTTAACTAGGCATGAAATATAGAGGTAAACAATATGGAAGGGGGCCCCGGAAAAGTCATTTGTGACGGGCCCCAACATTTCTGTGCACACCCCCGACTAGAACTAAAATAGATTGATATAATTTGTTTTAATTCCAACTTGATTAATCATACTTATTATTTATTTTTTTATTTTTAATTTTGAAAATTACCTTTTTATAAAATTTTTGACACAAACAAAATTATTTACATAATGCATAATTAAATTTCAGCTGGAATTTTGTTTTAAAAACATGGAGGTCTATACTACTATTCCAATAAGTTCGAAATTCATCACGTGTGTATCAGTGGTTCTTCTTAAAACATAATTGGTACTCGGTAACTCGGCCGAGTACTCGGTACGTCTCTGAAGTGTATCAACAGTGAATTATTCACAAAAATCTCTTCAGTTGGTATAGAAATAGTTCAAAATGATTTTAAAATAGATGAATTAATTTTAAAAAAATATTCATTTGTCCATGCTAATAACATCAGAATGATCTATATTTTTGCAAGAATTAGTATAACTTGTGTCTTCATTCATTTTACTTTTACTACCTCTGGTAAAATATTTTTCTCTGAATTCTTCTAAACGTTTTCATTTTGAGGTCTTTTAAAAGTTGACAGACGTACACCTAGTTAACGTAGTCTGAAACGAGCTGATTTGTGCATCACATGACTTCATTTTACTCCAATTTAATGTCATTTCCCCATTATTGGCAGTTTTAATGTGATTCAATAGTTTACTCTCTAAATATCACCAATAGTGGCCAAATTGAAACCAAATTTAAAAAACAAAGAGAAAAAAAATTTGCCAAATTTGTCGCCAAGTTAGCGATAAAACTTGGCGACCAAAAGACTGGCAATATATTTCCAAGTGTCTGACAAATTATAACACAACTTGAGTTTACATCGAGATTAACAATGATTTCCCCCCAAAAAGGGGCAAAAGACCCCCAAAGGAACATCCGAATGCAACCAAAAGGGAAGGTGCACAACTAGACCCCACTAGGAGTCTGCGTACCAAATTTCAACTTTCTAGGACATCCCGTTTTTGAGTTATGCGAGATACATACACACATACGGACGTCACGAGAAAATTCGTTGGTAATTAACTCGGGGGTCGTCAAAATGGATATTTTGGGTGTCTGTATGTTCCTAGGCATATATCCACGTGTGATCGGGGCGGAAAAAAAACTCGACATTCATTCGGGGGTGGGGAAAAACTGAAATTAAGGACGATTTTTGAGTGAAATTTTTTTCGCAAATACAATACTTCCTTTTTTAAAAAAGGAAGTAAAAAATGCTATCACAAATTTCTTCTCTATGACAAAAAACGAAGAAACTACAAGCAATCATGAACTAAATGAACCTACTTTATGAAAGGGAAGTACCTTTAATGCTTGAATGTTGATGAAAAAACCGTTTTAAAAATAAAGTTTACCGACTTCTGAAAATGGCTCGGCACTGTCAAAGTAAGACTTTCTGGAATAAAATTAGTGATATGTAACTTAATTGCCTTGTGATGTCATGATTGGATTTGTATGACTATAGGTGCAACAATTTGTTGCTTATAAATAAAAAAAATATTTGTAGCATTAAAATTATATGCACTGGTCCGACATACCCTAGGTTCAACAAGCTTCGACTCCCCTCACATATGATACATGTGTTACAAACAGGGTTGGCAAAAACCCGGTTTTTTTTAAAAAAGCCCATGGACCCAGGGTTTTTTGGGTTTTTTTAAATAAAACCCAAAGAAACCCAACTAAATCTGGGTTTTTAAAAAGAAATGTGGTTTTTTTTTTGTCTTTTTTTAGAGAAAATGTGGGGTACTTGTAGCATATTGTAGCGTAAGTATATGGACAAAGCACAAAAGTTGTCTTTGGGTAAAAAAAAAGCTGGAAAATTCAGCGTTTTCTGAAGAAAAGTATAAAAGATGACAAAACCCAAGAATGGTGAAGTTTCAGATTTTTTACTTTCCGTGATTACCAGCAGTTAAGGCAAAGTTACTTCTCGAGTGATAAAATCTATTGTTCGTTTTTAATTACTACATTTTTTTTTTTTTTTTTTTGCATTTTTATTTATTGTATTTCATTTTGTTATGCAAAACTACTGTAGAACCTCAAGCAGTTTAAATCCCTTTTTACTGAATTCCAGCTTAATCAAGACGTTTCTTTGAACTTTATGTTGCCTGTTTTTCTATTTCTGTGTACAGAGTAAGGAATATTAAACTTTTTGGTAAGAAAAGGAAAATACTCTACATCCTATTCTGTTTTCTGTCCGACCGTTTGTAAAACCTGTTAATTTCTAAAAAATATACCTTGTTTGTGTTTATTTGAGATTTATGACGTGTTGGTTTGCAGAAAATAATTCACACGAAAGCCTTTTGGCTAGAATAGTTTCCTCTGTACAATCTACAAATATCGAGATAATCAGACGTGACGGGACTCAGTCACGATAATTTGAGTTATTTATTGACCAGTTAAAGAAAAAAGTTAAATATATTTATTTAAAATGTTTGAAGTATTTTTTTTTAATGCCGTCAAGAGTAAAGAAATACTATTAAAGTTCAAAATTCATTTCTTATGTCCATTGTCTGTGGTAAAGAACAAATAAAAAATAAGTTTAAACTGTGAAAGTATTTAAATTAATCATTTTGTTGTAAAAACTTCTCAGAAAATTTTTAAAAACCCAAAAGTGGGCTAAATAATGGGTTTTTTTCAAAAAAACTCATTGGGTCCAATCCGGCCAACCCTGGTTACAAATGAAACTGGCACATTTCTTAAAATCATGTGTGAATGATATATATGCATGTGTCAGTAATTTATAAATGTGTCAATATGTCATGATTCATGATATAATTGCAATCCAGCTTCCCTCATGGCAGTTTCGCAGTAGGCAGCAATAAAAGGGCCCCTTGAAGATTCTCCATGTTCGTTAGTGGTGACTGTAGTACGTTAAATATGACATAATGGCACAGTCCTCCAAGTTCCTATTCCAAATCTATTACTCTGGACAATGGCGGCTCTAGCGCCGGACAAATCGGACACCTGTCTGGGGCGGCATTTTGATTCGAATGTCCAAAATAAATTTTTCATCAGGGACAAACTTGTACAAAAAGTTTTTTGAGAACATAATTCCTATTTTACTTCCTTTTACAAACGAGCTGATTTGTGCATCACATGACTTCCTTTTACTCTAATTTAATGTCATTTCCCCATTATTGGCAATTTCAATGTGATTCAATTGTTTACTCTCTAAATATCACCAACAATGGCCAAACTGAAAACAAATTAAAAAAAAAAAAAAAAAAATTAAAAAAAATGCCCAAATTTGTCGCCAAGTTGGCGACAAAACTTGGCGACTAAAAGACTGGCGATATATCGCCAAGTGTCCGACAAATTATAACACAACTTAAGTTTACATCGAAATTAACAAAGATTTCCCCCCAAAAAGGGGAAAAAGACCCCTTTAGGAACATCCGAATGCAACCAAAAAGGGAGGTGCTCAACTAGACCCCACTAGGAGTCCACGTACCAAATTTCAACTTTCTAGGACTTCCCGTTTTTGAGTTATGCGAGATACATACACACATACATACGTACATACGGACGTCACGAGAAAATTAGTTGTAATTAACTCGGGGGGTCGTCGAAATGGATATTTCGGGTGTCTGTACATTCCTAGGCATATATCCACATGTGGTCGGGTCGAAAAAGAAACTCGACATTCATTCGGGGGTGAGAAAAATAGAAATTAAGGCCGATGTTTGAGTGAAATTTTTTTCGTGAATACAGTACTTCCTTTTTTGTAAAAGGAAGTAAAAAGGAAGTATTGTATTCGCAAAGAAATTTTCACTCAAAATTCGGCCTTAATTTCCATTTTTCTCACCCCCGAATGAATGTCGAGTTCTTTTTTCGACCCGACCACACTTGGATAAGTGCCTAAGAACGTATCGACCCCCGAAATATCCATTTTGACGATCCCCGAGTTAATTACAACGACTTTTCTCGTGACGTCCGTATGTATGTGCGGATGTGCGTATGTATGTCGCATAACCCAAGAACGGTATGTCCTAGAAAGTTCAAATTTGATACGTAGACTCCTAGTGGGGTCTAGTTGTGCACATCATCTTTTGGTTGCATTCGCGTGTTTCTTAAGGGGTCTTTTGCCCTTTTTTGTGGGAAAATCAATGGTTTTTTCGGTGTAAACTCAAGTGGTGTTATAGTTTGGCGGACACTTGGCGATATATTGCCAGTATTTTGGTCGCCAAGTTTTGTCGCCAACTTGGCGACAAATTTGGCGGATTTTTTTTTATTTTAAAATCTGGTTGCAATTTGGCCATTGTTGGTGATGTTTAGAGAGTAAACAATTGAATCACATAAAAAATGCCAGTAATGGGGAAATGACATTAAATTGGAGTAAAATGAAGGCATGTGATGCACACATCGTTGTAGTACGGGAATCTGTAAAGTACGTGAAGGTAGTAGGTCATTTTGTTCTCCAATGTTTGTCTTACCGTAATTGCTGTCGGCAACGTCAGATGGTCAAGTGTCCAGTTACGAAGCGAGGCACAATGGGTGGGGTCCGATTACAATCAGGCAGAGCCTGCCTGATTCTGTGCCCTAGGCCACGTGCTTTACAACCCTCTTGTCCATGCTGCTCTTTTCCTGTTTGTTGGGCCGTGGTAGCCCGATCGGTAGAGTATCGGATTCGGGGCCGGAGGGTCCTGAGTTCGAACCTCGATGGTCGAAGATCTACCGTCGTCGTTAAAGGGGACTTGGCGACGTTAAATAGGCTCGTGGTCTCAATGTCCTCCAAGTGAAACGATACTTCTGGGGGTGCTAGCACCAGGTAGCTCCTGGTCTAGCTCTAAATTCTCATTAACTGTTCGATCCGGCGATTGTGCTGCCATCTATCGGTATAAAAAATAATGGAGGCAAGGCACTTAGTATGCAGTCCTCGACATAAATACAGTTGTAGTCAGTTGTAACTCAGAATCGAAATCGAAATCGAATTGTTTGTTGGAACTGATGCTTATGGAGGCAAGGCACCTAGTATGCAGTCCTCGACGTAAATACAGTTGTAGTCAGTTGTGACTCTGAATAGGAATATTAATAGGAACTGATGCTTAAAGAAGGGGATGGGAAAGTTTTTATGAGCAGTCTTTTGGCATTGTTTTGGAAGGGTTGTATTTCTCTTTCGTACACTGTTAAAAATTTTCCGGAAAATTTACTATAATTCTTACTGGCATCCTTGTTGCCAGTAACTATTACCGTCAAAATCAAATGTTACTGTAAAATTTTACGGTTTCCTCTTTAGGCCACAGCCACCAATTGGAGCTGGGATCGCTCATTTCTCCGGTATAAATTACCGTAAAAATCAGCGATGGGTTAAGTCCGCTATTTTACAGTAACAATTACCAGAAAATTTTCCTGAATTTTAACAGTGTAGCAGTAAAAAAGAAACATGCGACCACTGACACCGCCATCCTTTTCCATAAAATGGTATATTCCCTTGGAGATGATTGTGTTCTCCGACAAATTGACCATACACATAGACTAATAATAAGAATAGACCGAGCTATGGCAACCCTTTTGCTGCTCATAAACCAAACCATGTGACTAGCGGATGTCCTAGCAACAGCAAGCGTTGATCGTAGCAGACGATCGAAATAAAATAAATAAAATTGATGGAACACGGAAGAATGATCTTTTATGGAGTCGGATTTGTAAATTTGTTATCCTAAGTTGTAAATATTTTGTTAATATAGTGAGTTTTTCGTTTAGATAGTATTGTGCATTTTCTTTAGTCAATTTCAATAACTCTCTAAGCAATTAAAGATTCAAACGCCCGAAAAGAATCGGCAAACGGTAAGATTTCTACCTACAATTTCAATTTAAGATACCGATTAGTACATTTTTGCGTTAACGCAAAACGTTTACGCCGTTACGTTTACGCCAACGCTGACGTAGTAGTTCCGAATGAAATGAAAGTTACTGAAAACTGTGACCAAAAACTATTACTGGTGTCAAAATAATGCATAACTAAAAAAAAAAAAAAACAGTTCAATCTCTGCATTTGGAAATTTTTTTTTAATGAAAATACATTGTCTTAAAATACATGTCGAGTTCCAAACTATAGATAATGCTGCCATCTAGCAACCATGCTGACAAAAACTTCGCCAAGCCCTTCCACTAGTCACGTGATACATCCATGAACCAATTTTCTTCATCAGCAAGAATGAGAAAGCTCGGTCTACTCTTATTATTAGTCTATGACCATACACACGAGCAGGGGATTTTCAACCAATTATAAGCAGGGTTGGCAAAAACCCGGGTTTTTTTAAAAAAGCCCATGGACCCAGGGTTTTTTGGGTTTTTTTAAATAAAACCCAAAAAAACCCAACTAAAGCTGGGTTTTTTAAAAGAAATGTGGGTTTTTTTGTCTTTTTTAGGGAAAATGTAGGGTACTTGTAGCGTAAGTATATGAACAAAGCACAAGAATTGTCTTGGGGTAAAAAAAGCTGGAAAACTAGTTAAAATTCAGCGTTTTCTGAAGAAGAGTATGAAAGACGACGAAACCCAAGAATGGTGAAGTTTCAGATTTTTTAGTTTCCATGATTACCAACAGTTAAGGCAAAAATACTTCTTGAGTGATAAAATCTATTGTTCGTTTTTAATTACTACTATTTTTTTTTGCATTTTACTTAATTGTATTTCATTTTGTAATGCAAAACTACTGTAGAACCTCAAGTAGTTTAAATCTCTATTTACTGAATTCCAGCTTAATCAAGACATTTCTTTGAATTTTATGTTGCCTGTTTTTCTATTTCTGTGTACAGATTAAGAAATATTAAACTTTTTCGTAAGATAATGAAAATACTGTACATCCTATTCTGTTTTCTGTCCGACCATTTGTAAAACCTGTTAATTTCTAAAAAAAATATAACTTGTTAATTCGAAATTTGTGACGTGTCGGGTTGCAGAAAATAATTCACATGAGAGCCTTTTAGCTAGAGTAGTTTCCTCTGTACAATCTACAAATATTGAGAAAACCAGACGTGACGGGACTCAGTCAAGATAATTTGAGTTATTTATTGACCAGTTAAAGATAAAAGTTAAATATATATTTTTTTAATCTTTGAAGTATTTTTAATGCCGTTAAGAGTTAAGAAATACTATTAAAGTTCAAAATTCATTTTTTATGTCCATTGTCTGTGGTGAAGAACAAATAAAATAGAAGTTTAAATGGTAAAAGTATTTAAATTAATTACTTTTTTAAAAAACTTCTCAAAAAATTTAAAAAACCCAAAAGTGGGCTAAATAATGGGTTTTTTTAAATGGGTTTTTTCAAAAAAACCCATTGGGTCCAACCCAATTGGGTCCAATCCGGCCAACCCTGATTATAAGTGATTAGTCCACTCTGTATCTTAGTAGTTGTCTATGGACGTGTTGGATTTGGACGTTCTGTCCGGCCCCCATTTGTTACTTATTGCGGTTCAGCTCAAATATCGTTGGCATCAGCGCCATTAAGCAAAAATAAAAAATTTAAAGAATATAAAAAAAAAAGAATATCCATAGGAAAGCAATCTTTCTGAAGTAAGTTTTATGATTTTCAATAATTATTCTTTTCTTTCTTGTGTTGTATTCATGAGGTTGAATAATATTGTTACAAATTCTGTAAATAGTAATTATTGTAGTAACGTAACCTGTAAATAGTTTCCCGCAATGAATATACAACCCCTATACATTCGGCTAAAGTATACGCCCCCCTATTTCTTTTTTTTTTTTCATTGATAAAATTTGATAACTGTCTACTATTTTCATGAAGCATTTAGAATGTTCTGGAATATTTGAGAGATTTCTTTCGATGTTTATAAAAGCGTCCCGCGTGATAAAAAGTTTAGTTTCGATTGAGAATTCGTACTGAGAGTGTATTAGCTCTGTTTATTGCGAGGCATTTCGCTGTGTTGTTTTCGTATTTGGAAGTAAATACGTGTGTAACCGTTTAGTTTACGGTGTTGAGTGACATTTGCTTAATTGCTGATGATTAATTTAGCAGTTGCTAACGATTTCTTCTGTACAGTGTAAATAAAGCTCCTGTGTTTTTATCAAGAATTGTGTCGTCCTTTCAAGAAAGTTGGAAGTCTCGCCGGATCCGTTACAATATCAATAATGGTCTGAGGAAGTTTCACAACGGACGGAAGTTACAGTCGGATCCCGCTACAACGCGATCCGACTTACGCGAAATGCCTATAACGCGAATTTTTCATGAGTGATGAATTTTTTAGTGCGGACACAAATTACTCGCCTGCAACATGAAATTTTTCGGAAAAGAGCGGCAGAGAGTTAGAATGGGCTTCGTTGACATTAAATATTGGTTTTGTGAATGGACTTTCATCCCTTTAGCATCACTGAAAGCGGAAGTTCACCCACTGTATTTTAGTCTAAATAAAGCTTTGCTTTAGTTTATACAAATAACTGCTCCGATTCTTAACTTATTTTTTTTTTTATTTTACATATGAACGTTGATAAAATATATTCTGATCGCGCTGCATAAACCTTCTTAATTTTTTAAATTATAAATATATTTACTATATCTATACTCTTAAGTGCTATAATAATGCTGTAGTGTACATACTGTCAGTACCATACTGCTTTATTTTAAGTTTCTCTCGCCCATTAATCATTGATTTTGTGCTAAATTACAGAATTTTATGTCAAATAATAACGCTTTTTCTAACATACAGCAAAAGTCGGTTCTTTGTAAAATATACTGCATTGCTACTTTAAACAATTTTAATTATTTTTAAAATATTGCTTTTTAAACTTAATTTTGAATGAAGCGAATAACCTGGAATTTTCTAAAAAACAGCCTGGAAAACTTGGGAAAGTTAAGGAATTGTTTTTAACCACAAGTGTATGAACCCTGTTTCAGCTCTTTATACCTTTTTCTTTTCGACGTTCACTTATTCTTTCATTTTTTTTCCACAGCGATGATCTAAACTGTGTTTCGTTGGATTTCAACATGTGCCTGAAGTGTAGTACAACTCTGCGTACGTGCTCATCTGGCTTAGATTTGAATGAAGATCTGAAAATATCCGATCGAAGGCTGCTGGACAACAGAATACTTTCTAAATGACAATGATTTTATATTTCTGCTTATTAAACTGTGTTCTTGAAAAAAAGTAATTATTGCGGGATTTACGATGAAATCTTTTGCGTATTATTTTTTTTACTAAATCAATGTTCGGGGATTGAACTGCACCTCAAATAATTAATAGACATTTGTGTTGCTCTTTCTATGTAAGGGACTTTAAAGCTTTACGCGGATGAAAGCATCCGAATTGACCTACGGGTGTAATATTTGTTATATGTTCCGTTGGTTTCGTTTGAAGTTTCCTGAACGGCAGTTGTGATTGTTGTTGAAAGACCTTTTCTAACCACACATTGAAAGTCCCGTTCCAGACACCCTAGTGGCAGAAATCCATCTTTCTCTGAGAATTGTTCTGAGGTGCCAGATTTAAAGGACATGATAGTGTTTATGCTTGAAAAAGCACAACATTATTTATACTATTAGCATAACACTATTGAAAAAGCATAACACTATTTATACCTTCAACATATACAATAGTTTCAAGATACTATTGAAAGTATAGAATTGAGCACTTCCTTAGGAGAAGCGATATGCGTTTGATTGTTGTTGAAAGACCTTTTCTAATCACACATTGAAAGTTCCGTTCCAGGCACCCTAGAGGCAGAAATCCATCTTCCTCTGAGAATTGCTCTGAGGTGTCAGATTTAAAGGACTTGATAGTGTTTATGCTGGAAAAAGCATAACACTATACTATCAGCATAACACTATTGAAAAAGCATAACACTATTTATACCTTTAGCATATACAATAGTTTCAAGATACTATTGAAAATATGGAATTGGGCACTTCCTTGAGAGAAGCGATATACTTGTGGTTGTTGTTGAAAGGCCTTTTCTAATCAGACATTGAAAGTCCCGTTCCAAACCCCTAGTGGCAGAAATCCATCTTTCTCTGGGAATTGCTCTGAGGTGCCAGATTTAAAGGACATGATAGTGTTTATGCTGGAAAAAGCACAACACTATTGATACTATTAGCATAACACTATTTATACTATTAGCATAACACTATTTATACCTTTAGCATATACAATAGTTTCAAGATACTATTGAAAGTATGGAATTGGGCACTTCCTTGAGAGAAACGGTGTGGTTGTTGTTAAAAGGCCTTTTCTAATAACACATTGAAAGTCCCGTTCCAGACACCCTAGTGGCAGAAATCCATCTTCCTCTGAGAATTGCTCTGAGGTGTCAGATTTAAAGGACATTATTGTGTTTATGCTGGGAAAAGCATAACACTATACTATTAGCATAACACTTGAAAAAGCATAACACTATTTATATTTTTAGCATATACAATAGTTTCAAGATACTATTGAAAATATGGAATAGTGCACTTCCTTGAGAGAAACGGTATGCGTGTGATTGTTGTTCAAAGGCCTTTTCTAATCACACATTGAAAGTCCCGTTCCAGGAACCCTAGTGGCAGAAATCCATCTTCCTCTGAGAATTGCTCTGAGGTGTCAGATTTAAAGGACATAAAAGTGTCGATGCTGTAAAAAAGACCTTATTCATAAGATTTTCTGTTAATTTTTTAATATTTTTATCAGTCTCACAACTTCAGGAGGCGCGATTCATACCTGCAAAATGAGCTCTCCATGTGAGTTCTGCTCCAAGACGTTTTCTGACTCTCAAAGTCTAAAGATACACAAGAGACTGCACACTGGAGAAAGACCGTATGCGTGTGGATCTTGTTCGAAGGCGTTCACTCAATCTTCAAACTTAATGAGGCATATGAAGTGGCAGAAATCCATCTTCCTCTGAGAATTGCTCTGAGGTGTCAGATTTAAAGCACATAAAAGTGTTTATGCTAGAAAAAGATCTTATTCATAAAATTTTTCTGTTATTTTTTAAATTTTTTTTTATCAGTCTCACAATTTCAAGAGGCGTGTTTCATACCTGCAAAATGAGCTCTCCATGTGAGTTCTGCTCCAAGACGTTTTCTGACTCTCAAAATCTAAAGATACACAAGAGACTGCACACTGGAGAAAGACCGTATGCGTGTGGATCTTGTTCGAAGGCGTTCACTCAATCTTCAAACTTGATGAGGCATATGAAGTAGCAGAAATCCATCTTCCTCTAAGAATTGCTCTGAAGTGTCAGATTTAAAGGACATAAAAGTGCTAGAAAAAGATCTTATTCATAAAATTTTTTTGTTATTTTTTAATTTTTTTTTATCAGTCTCACAATTTCAAGAGGCGCGTTTCATACCTGCAAAATGAGCTCTCCGTGTGAGTTCTGCTCCAAGACGTTTTCTGACTCTCAAAGTCTAAAGATACACAAGAGGCTCCACTCTGGCGAAAGACCGTATGCGTGTGGATCTTGTACTAAGGCATTCACTCAATCTTCAAACTTGATGAGGCACATGAAAATCCATACTGGCGAAAAGCCCTTCCACTGCGACCTCTGTTCTAAGGCCTTTTCTACCCTTTCTTATTTAAAGGCACACAAGAAAGGCCACACCGGCGAAAAACCGTTTGTGTGTGAGCACTGTTCAAAGCCATTTTCCAAGCGTGCATACCTAAGGGCTCACTTGAAAGTTCATACCGATGAAGGACAGTTCATACCGGAGAAGCCTTACTGCTGTGAACACTGTCCCAAGACTTTCGCCGACCGTTCCAGCTTAAAGAGGCATTTGCGATCTCACACTGGCGAGAAGCCCTTCCAGTGTGAATTCTGCTCGAAGGCATTCACTCAATTTTCAAATCTAATGAGACATTTGAGACTCCACGCTGGCGTGAAGCCCTATACTTGTGCGTACTGCTCGAAGACGTTTTCTGCGAGTTCGTCGTTTAAGCAACACATTAAAGTCCACACCGGGGAAAGGCCCTACTCGTGCGACTATTGTTCGAAGGCATTCACTCAATCTTCGAACTTGAAGAGACATTTGATGCTCCATTCCGAGGAGAAGCCGGAAAAGTCGTGTGTTTGCGAAATCTGCTCGAAGGCGTATTTTGATTCCTCGAGCTTGAGGAAGCATTTCAGGGTCGTCCACGCTGGTGAGAAGCCTAAAAGGTCTTTTTTTTGCGAAGTCTGTTCAAAAGCGTTTCCTGACTCTTCGAAACTAAAGAGGCATTTTCGAGTGCATACTAAGTAAGAGCAAAAAAAAAAAAAAAAAAAATCATATTTTTGCAAATTCTCTTGAAGCGTTTCCTGAGTCTTCAAAGCTCAAGAGACATTTTCCCGTGCATACTAGATAAGAGCCGAAAAAGAAAAAAAGAAATCATATTTTTGCAAATTCTGTTGAAACGTTTCCTGAATCTTCAAAACTAAAGAGACATTTATCGAGTTTATACTAAATAAGAGCCAAAAAAAAAAAAAAAAAAAAAAATCATATTTTTGCAAATTCTGTTGAAACGTTTCCTGACTCTTTGAAACTTAAGAGGCATTTTAGAGTACATACTAAGTAAGAGCAAAAAAAAAAAAAAAAAAAAAAAAAAAAAAAAAAAAATCATATGTTTGCAAATTCTGTTGAAACGTTTCCTGACTCTTTGAAACTTAAGAGACATTTTTGAGTGCATACTAGGTAAGAGCCAAAAAAAAAAAAAAAAAAAAAAAAACATATTTTTGCAAATTCTGTTGAAACGTTTCCTGAGTGTTCAAAACTAAAGAAACATTTTCCAATGCATACTAAGTAAGAGCCAAAAAAAAAAAAAAAAAAAAATTATATTTTTGTGAATTCAGTTCAGAAGCGTTTATTGACTCTTCGAAACTAAACAGACATTTTCGAGTGCTTACTAAACTAAGGAAAAGCGTTATTCGTGCGAATATTGTCAAAAGACATTTTCACTTTTTAGGCTTAAAGAGACATTTTAGAGTCATACAGGTGAAAAACCCCGTTTCTGTGACTTTTTCCGAGACTTTTCAAACTCAAAAGAATGTTTAGAGCAAGCCCACACTGGGGGAAAACAATATTCGTGTGAATGTTTTCTGACAGATGACTTTTGCCTCTGAGAGCAACTTCGAGAATGTTGTTTGAAGTAAAGTGTTAAAGTTGTTGAGAATGTTAGTTTCTAATCTTCACATCGAAAGCCCCATCCCAGACCAACGTCCCTTAATACCAGGGTTGGCCGGATTGGACCCAATGGATTTTTTTTTGAAAAAACCTATTTAAAAAAACCCCAATATTTAGCCCACTTTTGGGTTTTTTTAAATTTTCCGGGAAGTTTTTTAAAAGATTAATTAATTTAAATACTTTCACAATTTAAACTACTTTTTTATTTGTTCTTCACCACAGCCAATGGCCATAAAAAAATGAATTTTGAACTTAAATAGTATTTCTTAACGGCATTAAAAAAATACTTCAAAGATTTTAAATAACTATATTTCATTTTTTTCTTTAACTGATCAGTAAATAACTCAAATTATCTTGACCAAGTCCTGTCACGTCTGATTTTCTCAATATTTGTAGATTGTACAAAGGAAACTACACTAGCTAAAATGCTTTTATGTGAATTATTTTCTGCAAACCAACAAGTCACAAATCTCGAATAAATAAGGTATATATTTTTAAAAAACTAACAGGTTTCACAAACGGTCGGACAGAAAACAGAATACAAATACAAAAGTGACGACCGGCAACAGGCTCTGGGCCCAGCTAGACTGGTCCCTACAGCCTTTGCCCCTACAGCCCTCCCCTGGACAGGTCTAGAATAGGATGTACAGTATTTCCATTATCTTACGAAAAAGTTCAATATTTCTTACTCTGTACACAGAAATAGAAAAACAGGCAGCATAAAGTTCAAAGAAATGTCTTGATTAAGCTGGAATTCAGTAAAAAGGGATTTAAACTACTTGAGATTCTACAGTAGTTTTGCATGACAAAATGAAATACAATATAGTAAAATGAAAAAAGAAAATGTAATTACAAGCGAACAATAGAATTTATCACTCGAGAAGTAACTTTGCCTTAACTGTTGGTAATCATGGAAACTAAAAAATCTGAAACTTCAGCATTCTTAGATTTCGTCGTCTTTTTTACTTTTCTTCAAAAAACGCTAAATTTTTTCAGCTAAATTTTTTACCCCAAGACATTTTTTTTTGCTTTGTCCATATACTTAAGCTACAATATGCTACAAGTACCCCACATTTTCCCTAAAAAAAGACAAAAAACCCGCATTTCTTTAAAAAAAAACCCCAGCTTTAGTTGGTTTTTTTTGGGTTTTATTTTAAAAAACCCGGGTTTTTGCCAACTCTGCTTAATACTAAATGCTTGTCGTTTTCTCACCTTTAACAAAGAGCAAAAGTGATCCTAAATGGAGAGAACGAGGGTAAGTAAATTTTGGACCAACTGCTACCGCCATCTATCGAAGGTATTAGAAATTAATAGCATGTAACACAATTGGTTAATTTCTGAATAAAATTTTGAAACTTTTTTTTGTCTAATGAGGGCTGCGTTTTTAGACTATTTAGCCTTTTAGCAGACTTAGTGCGATCCCCCGATATGGCATCCAGTCTTTAATGTGCCACCATTAGGGCGCGGATGTCAATGGCACGGATAATTTGGACGTCCAGTTTCTACTAGATGGAGCGACCTAGACTCTCTTTTGATGCTAAATTGCACTAGGAATTAAATTTTGTCGAGGGAATTCTAAGCCAAACGAATACCCAAGGGATCTTTTACATCCCGCATAAACATGCGACATAGGCGCTGATGATTTTGTGCATCTCAAAAATCCACTGACTGGCCACTAGAGATGAGACGAGCTCGGGCTCAAGAACCGAAAATAGGTTTTGGGCTCAGGCTCAAGCACAGATATTCAATCTCCATACAAATTCAAAGCAAACAAACATTTTCCTACTATGAGAAAATGAAAGGAACATTTAAATCAGTTCAATCAATGTCAATTGTACCCCCCCCCCTTTCCCAAAATAAATAAATTAATTAACGCTTATTTATAGTGGTTTTTTTTGAGCAATCACGATTGCTTATTGCTTTCATTTGACTGTTTTTGAGGTCCTTTGATTTTTCCCACCGCCACCCTCTGCACCATCACCGTGGACAGGCGGGCTCCCCACGCTGCTGCACCTCTAGCGAAAGCCGTCTCCAGGTTGCATCCATGTCCTACACACACGCGCATGCATACACAACTACACACACAAACACATACATACACCTACACACACATACACAAACAAACACACACATACACACAACTACCCACACATTCATGTCTGCACACAGACACAAACACATACATACTCCCCCCCCACACACATTCATACACACAACTACCCACACTTATGCCAGCACACAGACACAAACACACATGCCTACACACACATACATACCCCCCACAAACATTCATACACACAGCTACCCACACACTTATGCCAGCACACAGACACAAACACACATGCCTACATACACATACCCCCTACACACAAACACATACTCCCCACACACAAACACACACGCCTACATACACACACTCGTGATTGCGAAAAACATAATTTGAATTCAAGATGTCAAAATTCAAATTAATTTTTCTTTTTCTTTTTTTTTTTTTTTTTTTTTTTTTATTTTTTTGCGATTACTATTGCAATATGTCATACAGTAATGCATTTGGAGTGGAGCATTTTAAGAAAATTTAGAAACTTCTGCTAATGAAGAACATTTGACGTAACATTTTTCATTAAGAGAGAGATCATGTCAGACTGTAGAAGGCTCAGTTTTTGATACAAGAAAGTTTCTTTCTGGCTCGGATTTTAATCCGAGACAATATCACCCGGGCTCGGTTACAAATTTTCGGACTCGGGCGGGCCCGGGCTCGCAAAAATGAGCCCCAACTCATCTCTACTGGCCACCCCAGGTCAGAACTTGGGATCACAGGCGTAGAAGACCAGTCCTAACCATCACGTCCCCAGCAGGGCAATTTTGAAACTAACCAAGTAACAATTTGATTTGAGTTGTTTCAATCCATCGCCATAGTAACGACTTTTGTCGGATTGCCACCAGGTAGCGTTGCCAGTTGTACTTATAGATGTATCTACAGTTGTACCGGAAGTATGTGCGGGCGTTGAGACTTTTGGCGGAAGTTTCCTTTTTGAAGCAGTTGCGATGGGTATTTAGTATTAGGGGGTTCGTTTTACTAGACACGACAATAACAGAAAGCCATTTGCCTCTGTCAATTGCTCTGAGCCTTATATTAAACTGTGTTATTGAAGAGATTAATGGTTTTCTATGAGATCTTCGCCTTATTATGTTTTTTTTTATAGAAGCTATGTGTGGGGATTGCAATTCATTGAATAAGTAAATGTTTTTTTAGAGGTATAGAACTTCAGGTTCAAATGAAACACCGTTAAATGATATAAATCGCCATGAATTTGGCTTTATTCGAAAGATGATTCTTTGTCATTTTTATTTAAATGTGATTTCTGGTATATGGCCACTTCGGCTGGCTCGGTGGAGGTCTAATCGGGAAGTCAAATTTTCTATCACTTTTTGCAGCAATGGGGGCCGTATGCGAGTGATATGTGGCGAATGTTCTCGTCCGAGGCGTCAATCATCTGTGGCTTATCGGTGTAGACCTGAGACTTCACACAGCCCCACAAGAAATAGTCCAGCGTAGTTAAATCGCATGATCTCGCAGACCAATTCACGGGTCCATTAAGCGAAATTATTCGTTCATCGAAAGTTTCTTTCAATAAATCAATTGTGACACGCGCTGTGTGGCGTGTTGCACCCTCCTGTTGTCTATTCATTATGAAATGGCAAACCAAACTAAACGCAAAATAAGTCACAACTATCAAAATGGCCCACAGATCAAACAGTGTTCCCGACTTAAAGTTCTATACCTCTAAAAAAAAACACCCTTTAGTTTAACACAGATTCGTGTGACTCTTTCTCTAAGAAGGACCTTTTTGAGATAGTTCTGGAGTTTTCTGTTGAAATTAATCAAGTTTTCAAAAAATAAAATTTACTCTTGTTGTACATGTATTTTTTAAATGAAAAAGGTTTTTCGATTTTTTTTTCGATTTGGTTGTAGAAAAAAATTATATAATAATAAAAAGCAATGATAATAATTATGTCTAAGCAGTGAGTTACTAATAATAAAGCTGAAAGTCTCTCTGTCCGGAGAATGTCTGGATGTCTGTAGGATGTCTGTGACGCGCATAGCGCCTAGACCGTTCGGCCGATTTTCATGACATTTGGCACAGAGTTAGTATGTAGCATGGGGGTGTGCACCTCGAAGCGATTTTTCGAAAATTCGATTTTGTTCTTTATCTATTCCAATTTTAAGCCCATTTTTCACAGAAATTTAATAAAATAGGAAAGAATTTGTTCTGAAAATTATCTTTCTTTTCTTTACTTCTTTATCTTTCTTCTTTTCTTTTCTTCTTCAGTAATAATAAAGCTGAAAGTCTCTCTGTCCGGAGGATGTCTGTGACGCGCATAGCGCCTAAACCGTTCGGCCGATTTTGATGAAATTTGGCACAAAGTTAGTATGTAGCATGGGGGTGTGCACCTCGAATCGATTTTTCGAAAATTCGATGTTGTTCTTCTTCTATTCCAATTTTAAGAACAAAACTATCATTAGATGGACGAGTAAATTACGAAATTATCATAACGTGGAACCGTAACATGGGTACAAGCCAACTGGCGAGAAAATTCACCATACATCATTTGTAAATATACAGGCGAACCAAAAGACCTTTTGATTTTTTCTATTACGGGCAAAGCCGTGCGGGTACCACTAGTACATGAATAAAATTTTTATAATCAATATCAGCTTGAAGTTAAGTAAATAGAACATTAACATTTATTTTTATCTGTTAAAGGTCGTGAAAGCAAAAAATTATTTCGCTTTAATTAGTTCTCGAAACATGTCTCGAAATTTACAACTAATTAAAAAAAAGTATTTACATAATTAATTCTTCTATATTCTCATTTCGTCAATTATTTACAGGAATAGAAACATTCCAACTCGTAATAAATAAAACATCGCACAGCGCAATATTAATAGCAGACGAATTCGGCAAGTTGGTGATGAAAAATAAAATTAATTTTTTCATCAAAATACTGTGCAAACTTCCTGTGAACGAAAGCCGTACATCGTCCACTATATTAGCCCCTTATTACAACCAATTTTCAGTAGTATTTTTCTTCTTTTGCTTCAATAGCTGCCTCTAAAAAAAATGAGAAACTTAGCATCAGTTACACAGATCTGCTGCGATTGACGGGAGCGGTTCGCCGACAGCGCCCTCTAAAAAAGTGAACAATCGTTGCCACTTCTAAATAGGAAAGATTTATCTCCTCCCTTCTACCTCCCTGAGCGCAATTTTGATTCGGTTGTTGATTATCATAACCGTGGGAGAAAGATGCGCCAAACAGCATCATTTGTGACGTCATCAAGACCACGCCTTGTTTTCAAAATCGGACATTTTAAAGAATTAATTAAAAAATAACTGTTGGGAAAATGAAAGTATTTTCTGGGTTCATGTTATTTTTTTTTACTCATTCTATCCATTTCAGTGACTAAAAGTAGTACTTTTGACTGAAGGAAACCGCCCCATCGGAAGCATGCTTCTAGGACTAACTGTTACGAAAATAGGTCTTGCAGGTTAACACATTGACTACTAGGGACGAGATAGCTCGTCGTCCAGAATTATGCTGTATGCGCTAGGGACGATATAACTCGTCCTCCAGCCCAACACGTTGCTATATTTTTTCAGCGGGTTCCATTGACGTTCCTGGCTGTTCTGCCGCGCATAGACGAACATTTAGACAAGATTCAAAAAGAGAACACAAGATGGCGCCACTACTGCGTTTGCTGTGAAAACAATTTCTGATGCAAGCGATCAAACGAGATAGCGCGCGAGTTTTTTGTGCTGTAGTCTGTGAGTAAATAAAAACGTAAAATGAGCAAACGTAAGTATATGTCTTACATATGTAAGTATATGTAAGAAAATGCGTCGTCTGCCATTCTCTGAACATTCGAAAAGAATCGAGTTATCAATGCAAAACATGTGCGTCCAAACCTACCTTATGTGTGTCCCCTTTCTTTGAAAAATATCAGTGTGGAAAATTTCTAAAAAAAGATATATAGAATTCGTTTTGTATGCGGTATTATTCATGAAAAAGTTCAATAAAACTGTTATCCTTCAAATTGTTTCAAATAATTAGCTTAGCGCAGGGAGTCCATATATAGGCTGTCGACGACGCAGTCAATGTGTTAAACCGGAACACTGTACAGTTCTCTCATAAGAATTTAAACTTTCACAGCTTATGGGGGCTAGGAGCAATCTACTCTAGGTACTCTATTTTGCTGTGAAGTTTAACAGTGGAGGATAAGAAGTCACCAGTTGCCTTTGCTATGATCAGTATTACTGTCTGACCATCGATTGCATGGAAAGGTTAATATCCGGTTTATAGGCGGAAATGGACGTATCTATTAGTTTATAGGGATGTTAGTTGTTTTCTTTCAGATGTGCACTTTTGCCTCTCTATTATTTAGCCTTAGTTTTGTGAAAAATGAAAATTTGCTCGCAGCAACATTCTTTAAATCTGAAGTATATTCGATCTATACTCTCACGGCAAAAGTTAATTGATTTCTTTATTCACAACAAAGTTTTGAGCTTACCATTTTGCTTTTACGTTCCTGAACGAAATGAAAATATTATATTTTCTTTTTGTTGTTTCCATGGTAACTACTTTTGTTTCCCTTATTTTATTTCTGAGAATGCAATGAATGAATAAAGCACTAGTGACATTATAGAACGTGTGTATCAATATCCCATCGCTATTTTCCCATCTTCCCTGCTAGAATCATTCAGATGGAATCTTCCGTGCTTGGCAGATTGCCAGATTGCATACAATCCGTGGTCAAACAGTAACAAGCTTCGTCTTTATTTCACGAGCTTTAAATTTCTTCAACTCGACGAAAGCGCAAAAGAAACTTTTGTGCCGTGCAACGCGACCGCAGAAATTTCAGGTCGTTCAACGCAGCGCGTACTTTCGTTCACATCCGCTGCCGTCATGCTTAAGACGCAAGGGTGTGAGACGCAAGTGACATGATTTTTTGAGATATATTTGCTTCTAAAATGGATCCATTTTGATGATAAGACTTCAACTCTTACTAGTAGAGGCTCAATATCTCTGTCCTAACTATTAAAACTAGCTGATGTGTGCATGACATGACTTTTCCTTTTACTTCAATTTAGTGTCATTTCCCCATTATTGGCAATTTTAATGTGATTTAATAGTTTACTCTCTAAATATCACCACCAGTTGCCAAATTAAAACCAGATTTTAAAGAAAATCGCCAAGTTGGCGACAAAACTTGGCGACCAAAAGACGGGCGATATGTCGCCAAGTGTCCCCCAAATTAGAACACCACTTGAGTATCCATCGAAATTAACAATAATTGCCCCCCAAAAAGGGCAAGAGACCCCTTTAGAAACACCTAAATGCAACCAAAAGGGGAGGTGCACAACTAGAGCCCACTAGGAGTCTACGTACCAAATTTCAACTTTCTAGGGCATACCGTTCTTGAGTTATGCGACATACATACGGACGTCACGAGAAAAGTCGTTGTAATTAACTCGGAAAACGTCAAAATGGATATTTCGGGTGTTTATATGTTCTTAGGCACTTATCCGCGTGTGGTCGGATTGAAAAAAAAACACAACTCGACATTAATTCGGGGGTGAGCAAAATGGAAATTAAGGCCGATTTTAGAGTGAAATTTTTTTGCGAATAAAACACTTTCTTTTTTGTAAAAGGAAGTAAAAATGAGTCGGAGTTCAGAAGTAAATTTTCGTAATTTAGTGCTCGCATAGCACAGATTTTGTGTTTTCCCCCCTCATCAAAGGTAAATGCTTTATTTAGCAAACTTATGTTTGCTTCTTTGTAGTTTTCTTGCTTTTTTTTTTTCGCACAAATCTAATTGTTCATCATTCCTTTTTCTTCAGATGACTTCAAGTCTGTTGCTGATGTTTAGTTTTTACCTTGGCCCCACTCTGGAAAGTGGGCTCTAATAGAAATGCTACCCGACTTAAGTGCCAAGACCCTAAAAGCAGCAGAGACAGAAAAGTTGCTAAACTTTGAAAGAAATATCTTAAGAATTTTTTGGACCAATTCAAGAGGACAATCGTTGTATAATTCTGTACAGCCATTAAAATTAGGAGGCAGAGGACGATCAACCACACGATGGTTGGACGATGTTGAAAAGGACCTCAAAGTGGTGGGAGTCAACCGTTGGAGAGCCATAGTGACTAAAAGGGTCAACTGGGGGAGAATCAGCGAATCAGCTTTGCCCTGCAAAAGACCTATTGCGTGTTTTTGAAGAAGAATTGGACTAACTAAATGAACAATAAACTATAGAATTCTTCACGGTTTTTCCTGCCAATCTAGGAGACCCCGCTCAAATTGTAAACTGTTGTAGTTTTCAACAAATGTTTGGTAATGTGTGCTTTTTAGAAGTTGAATAAAACTGTTCAGGTTTAACATATGAGCGATGTTTTACTTGTTTTTAAGGAACTGGAACAAAATAAGTTTAAACTATGATTGCCATTTTCAGAGAAGAACGAGACATACAGGGTAAAAAAAATAAATATAAACTTTTTCAGCAGTACTAGAGTTTTCACCATGTCTCCATTTTAAAAATTCGGTTAAATCGAAATTTTAAGGTATTTTACAGGGTTCGTACGCTCCTTCAAAACTCCTCCAATACTCCTTCATTTAGGAAAATTTTTTGAAGGGCCCTTCAAACTCCTTCATTTTGGTTTGAACTCCTTCAAAACTCCTTCTTTCTTAGTTCAAGACATAATCTTCCTCTATGACAGTTGCTTGAAATACTTCGGTTGACAACTTAACTTTGTCACAAGGGTGAAGGTATAAGGGCGATTTTAATGTACTAGTAATTTCGTATATTTATTTTTTCATAAAGATGTGATTTACAAATTGATCATAGAAGTTATAAAAGTTGAAGCTGAAAATATAATTAGATGACTAAGGCATTTCATAAATGAAATAGACCATGCTTAAATGGTGCTTGGCCGTTTTTTCAAGTTTTATAATCATTGCTTTTAATTTCATCCCACTCTCAGCTGCAAATGTCAGTTAAAGTATTGTTTAAATTTTTAAAAATACATAAGCAGATGTACAATATAAAGTGATGGCGTAAAAAACAATTGTTTAGCAAATCGCAGTTATGATATTGTAAAATGAGTCATCCACAAGTGATGTCATGCCTTGAGGGGGAGATGGGTTCATGAAATTGGGACAAGGGGAAGAGACAGGGCGGCAAAAAGTGACATCACGCAGTTATTATAACAATATGTTTATAAAAAACATGACATGTGACAAGAGGAGTAAGATAAAGTGTGACACATTGTGACAAAAGGGAAGGGTTGTCAAACATGTTTAAAAAAAATGCGACATAAGACACTCCTCCTGTTAGTACTCATTCAAAATCTCATTTTACTCCTTAAAAAGTCCTCCAAAACTCCTTCATTTTATTTCTGAAATAGAGTACGAACCCTGTTTTAGCTAGGGTAAGAAAGGTGTTATCTGTTTACAATACAACCTCATTATTCCGGGCTGATAGAGGATCCATATCATTCGAATTCAAGTACGAATGAAACAAAACAACCCATAGAGTTCAAGGTATGTAAACAAACTACTGTGCACAGCAAAAGTTGTATTTGGGCAATTCCACGGGTACTTGACATTTTTAAAGCAAACTGCATGCATTTCGCAATATTCAACGCAAAATATACACTGTAGGGGAAGATGCTGTATCCACGGCAGAGTTGGGCAAATTTTAATTGCATTGACAATTAAAGATTAACAATTGATTAATTGGTAAACGTAACCACAACAACTAACAATTGATCAATTGTACTTGTGGAAAATTACAATTAACAATTGTTAATTGTAGTTTACCACAGTTAACAATTAATTGTTAGTTGTAGTTTACCACAGTTAACAATTAATTGTTAATTGTAGTTTACTACAATTAAAAATTGTCGATTGTTCTGTGAATTTTAATTAAAACTAACTCATAGAAAAATTACTAGTTTTGTACAATATATTCTACAGACGACAGGTCTATCTGGGACGTGGACGCTAAACGGGAGCCATACTGCTATCTAACTATTTAAATACACATGTTTTAGCAACAAATGAAATATCAATAAAATATCGGTAACTTTAAACTCGTCTGGTCTGCGCTAATTCTATATTAGCTACCAGTTTGTTTGGCACTCTTTAGGTTTCCTTAAGAGGTTTTCCATCTCCAGCTCAGTCACTTTCCTCTGACGGGCTAATAAGCACGAAACTGCGGTCCTCGGCTGGAAATGACTGAGCTAGCGGTGTATATCATGTATCGGTAATTTTATTACGAGCAATAAATTATTTACTACCTTTTCTCAAAAAATCTTATGGCTCCAGCAAAATTTCCTCAAAAAGGTATATTTCAATTGAAAAAACGTTTTTTCGTTCTAGTAAAAGTCCAAAGAACATCTGAGGGAAATTGCAGAAATGCATCTTAATTACACGATTAAAAAAAAAAAAAAAAAATTAAACAGAGCGGTCTCTGAGATCTTACGTCCCCTGTTGTGTTATTTTTTCTCATTTCCCCTGTTACAGGTTAAACTATAAAGCAATGATTTGCACAATTTTAAATCACTTAATTAAAACACAAACATTTACGTGTGGAAAAAACTTGCCAAGACGAGAATAGTTCACGCGGTGAGCGAGCAATCAGCACTGAACGAAAATACGAATTCGAATAATACTTTGAACTCTGTGCGCTGCGCTGTACCTATTGATACATTAAGTTAATTGTTAGTTTTAATTGTTTCATAAAACAATTAAAAAAATTAATTGCAATTATTTTAATTGTTAAAAGCGATTAACGTACATTAATTAAATTATTTGCAAAGTACAATGAATAGTTTAGTTGCAATTAATTTAAATCGAATTAATTTAATTGCTATTACTTTTTTAATCAATTAACAAGGCAATTGAAAAACTAATTGATTAATGCCCAACACTGATCCACGGACGGTTGTACCTACGGACGTTGGGGTTCAATGTGTGTGTCACAGCCCTCTCCAGTATCACAGTAAGTTTTAACACCATCAAACGAACATTTAAGATTCTATCGAATTTTTTTGGTTTTAGTAGGGTCTAAGTAGTAAAAAACATGAGCAATTTCTTTTTTTTTTTCGTCCGTCGTGGATTGTATTAATCATTTTTGTTGAAGATATCATGATTCCCTATATTTTGAAGGTTTTGTTTCTGATTTTTAATGCTGTAAAACAGTGATCTCTTCGATGTGACTGCCTTGCAAAACCAAAATGGCGTACCTTTGTACCCAAGGACACACAACCATGTCTACCCATAGACAGCAATTTTTAGTCTCCTTGGCTCACACATGAGTCTTCTTACAATGTGAAGTACCTCAAAACAGTGCCTTGTCATCAACGTCCAAAATTTGCTTTCAACAATAATGATAAATTTGAAGTAGGGCTTGAAGTTGCAGTGTTGAAGTAACCCCCACCCGAAGTAGGATCCACAGGCCGTCAATCCCACGAGTTTTCATTTGAAGTCGAACTTTTCTAGATTTTTGTTTATTTAATGTAAACTGAGTTTTTTTGTGGTGGGTTAATATTGGTTAAAGGTTTCAATTTGCATATAAATTGAAGTTATGTAGATACATAAACAGCCACACTATCATGAATCCAGTTATTATTTTTTTTCGTTTAAAAACACATTATTCATTCATAACAGTCAGTCAGTCAGTACGTCAGTCAGTCAGTATGTCAGTCAGTCAGTACGTCAGTCAGTACGTCAGTCAGTCCGTCAGTCAGTACGTCAGTCAGTCAGTATGTCAGTCAGTCAGTACGTCAGTCAGTACGTCAGTCAGTCCGTCAGTCAGTACGTCAGTTAGTCAATCAGTACGTCAGTCAATCAGTCAATCAGTACGTCAGTCAGTCAGTCAGTACGTCAGTCAGTCAGTCAGTACGTCAGCCAGTACGTCAGTCAGTCAGTACGTCAGTCAGTCCGTCAGTCAGTCAGTACGTCAGTCAGTAAGAAAGACAGTACGTCAGTCAATCCGTCAGACAGTACGCCAGTCAGTCAGTACGTCAGTCAGTCAGTATGTCAGTCAGTCAGTACGTCAGTCAGTACGTCAGTCAGTACGTCAGTCAGTCCGTCAGTCAGTACGTCAGTTAGTCAATCAGTACGTCAGTCAATCAGTCAATCAGTACGTCAGTCAGTCAGTCAGTACGTCAGCCAGTACGTCAGTCAGTCAGTACGTCAGTCAGTCCGTCAGTCAGTCAGTACGTCAGTCAGTAAGAAAGACAGTACGTCAGTCAATCCGTCAGACAGTACGCCAGTCAGTCAGTACGTCAGTACGTCAGTACGTCAGCCAGTACGTCAGTCAGTCAGTCAATCAGTACGTCAGTCAATCCGTCAGACAGTACGTCAGTCAGTCAGTACGTCAGTCAGTACGTCAGTCAGTACAGTCAATCAATACGTCAGTCAGTACAAACAGTCAATACGTCAGTCAATACGTCAGTCAGTACAGTCAGTCAATACGTCAGTCAGTACAGTCAGTCAGTACGTCAGTCAGTACAGTCACTCAATACGTCAGTCAGTACAAACAGTCAATACGTCAGTCAGTACAGTCAGTCAATACGTCAGTAAGTACGTCAGTCAGTACAGTCAGTCAGTCAGTACGTCAGTCAGTTTACTCAGTCAGTCAGTACGTCAGTCAGTTCAGTCAGTCAGTTAGTACGTCAGTCAGTACAGTCAGTCAATACGTCAGTCAGTACAAACAGTCAATACGTCAGTCAATACAGTCAGTCAATACGTCAGTCAGTACAGTCAGTCAATACGTCAGTCAGTACGTCAGTCAGTACAGTCAGTCAATCAGTACGTCAGTCAGTTCAGTCAGTCAGTCAGTACGTCAGTCAGTCAGTCAGTACGTCAGTCAGTAAGTCAGTACGTCAGTCAGTACGTCAGACAGTACGTCAGTCAGTACGTCAGTCAGTACGTCAGACAGTACGTCAGTCAGTACAGTCAATCAGTCAGTACGTCAGTCAGTACAGTCAGTCAATACGTCAGTCAGTTTAAACAGTCAACACGTCAGTTAATACGTCAGTCAGTACAGTCAGTCAATACGTCAGTCAGTACAGTCAGTCAATACGTCAGTCAGTACAGTCAGTCAATACGTCAGTCAGTACAGTCAATCAATACGTCAGTCAGTACGTCAGTCAGTCAGTCAGTACGTCAGTCGGTACAGTCAGTCAATACGTCAGTCAGTACAAACAGTCAATACGTCAGTCAGTACAGTCAGTCAATACGTCAGTCAGTACAGTCAGTCAGTACGTCAGTCAGTACAGTCAGTCAATCAGTACGTCAGTTAGTTCAGTCAGTCAGTCAGTACGCCAGTCAGTCAGTACGTCAGTCAGTACGCCAGTCAGTACGTCAGTCAGTACAGTCAGTCAGTCAGTACGTCAGTCAGTCAATACAGTCAGTCAATACGTCAGTCAGTACAGTCAGTCAATACGTCAGTCAGTACAGTCAGTCAGTCAGTACGTCAGTCAGTTCAGTCAGTCAGTCAGTACTTCAGTCAGTACAGTCAGTCAATACGTCAGTCAGTACAAACAGTCAATACGTCAGTCAATACGTCAGTCAGTACAGACAGTCAATTCGTCAGTCAGTACAGTCAGTCAATACATCAGTCAGTACAGTCAGTCAATACGTCAGTCAGTACAGTCAGTCAATACGTCAGTCAGTACAGTCAGTCAATACGTCAGTCAGTACTTCAGTCAGTACAGTCAGTCAGTCAGTACGTCAGTCAGTTCAGTCAGTCAGTCAGCACGTCAGTCAGTCAGTCAGTACGTCACTCAGTACGTCAGTCAGTCAGTACGTCAGACAGTACAGTCAATCAGTCAGTACGTCGGTCAGTCAGTACGTCAGTCAGTACATTCAGTCAATACGTCAGTCAGTACAGTCAGTCAATACAACAGTCAGTACAGTCAGTACAGTCAGACAGTCAGTCAGTCAGTACGTCAGTCAGTCAGTACGTCAGTCAGTCAGTACGTCAGTCATTACAGTCAGTCAATACGTCAGTCCGTACAGTCAGTCAATACGTCAGTCAGTACAGTCAGTACAGTCAGTCAGTCAGTCAGTCAGTACGTCAGTCAGTCAGTACGTCAGTCAGTCAGTACGTCAGCCAGTACGTCAGTCAATCCGTCAGACAGTACGTCAGTCAGTCAGTACGTCAGCCAGTACGTCAGTCAATCCGTCAGACAGTACGTCAGTCAGTCAGTACGTCAGTCAGTACAGTCAGTCAGTCAGTCAGTCAGTCAGTACATCAGTCAGTCAGTACGTCAGTTAGTACAGTCAGTCAATACGTCAGTCAGTACAGTCAGTCAATACGTCAGTCAGTACAGTCAGTCAGTACGTCAGTCAGTACAGTCAGTCAATACGTCAGTCAGTCAGTCAGTCAGTCAGTCAGGCAGTCAGTCAGTACGTCAGTCAGTACGTCAGGCAGTACGTCAGACAGTACGTTAGTCAGTCAGTACGTCAGTACGTCAGTCAGTACGTCAGTCAGTCAGTACGTCAGTCAGTACGTCAGACAATACGTCAGTCAATCCGTCAGACAGTACGTTAGTCAGTCAGTACGTCAGTACGTCAGTCAGTACAGTCTGTACGTCAGTCAGTCAGTCAATCAGTACGTCAGTCAATCAGTCAATCAGTACGTCAGTCAGTCAGTACGTCAGTCAGTCAGTACGTCAGTCAGTACGTCAGACAGTACGTCAGTCAGTACGTCAGTCAGTCAGTACGTCAGTCAGTACGTCAGACAATACGTCAGTCAATCCGTCAGACAGTACGTTAGTCAGTCAGTACGTCAGCACGTCAGTCAGTCAGTACGTCAGTCAGTCAGTCAATCAGTATGTCAGTCAATCACTCAATCAGTACGTCAGTCAGTCAGTCAGTCAGTACGTCAGTCAGTCAGTACGTCAGACAGTACGTCAGTCAATCCGTCAGACAGTACGTCATTCAGTCAGTACAGTCAGTCAGTCAGTCAGTCAGTACGTCAGTCAGTACAGTCAGTCAATACTTCAGTCAGTACAGTCAGTCAGTACGTCAATTAGTACAGTCAGTCAATACGTCAGTCAGTACAGTCAGTCAATACGTCAGTTAGTACAGTCAGTCAATACGTCAGTCAGTCAGTCAGTCAGTACCTTCAGTACGTCAGTCAGTACTTCAGTCACTCAGTCAGTCAGTACGTCAGTCAGTCAGTACGTCAATACTTCAGTCAGTCCAAACAGTCAATACTTCAGTCAGTACAGTCAGTCAATACGTCAGTCAGTACAGTCAGTCAATACGTCAGTCAGTACAGTCAGTCAATACGTCAGTCAGTCATTCAGTATCGTCAGTACGTGAGTCAGTACAGTCAGTCAGTCAGTCAGTACGTCAGTCAGTACAGTGGGTCAATACTTCAGTTATTACAGTCAGTCAATACGTCAGTCAGTACAGTCAGTCAATACGTCAGTCAGTACAGTCAGTCAATACGTCTGTCAGTACGTCAGTCAGTACAGTCAGTCAGTCAGTCAGTCTGTCAGTACGTCAGTCAGTCAGTCAGTACGTCAGTCAGTCAGTCAGTACGTCAGTCAGTCAGTCAGCACGTCAGTCAGTCAGTACGTCAGTCAGTACGTCAGTCAGTCAGTACGTCAGACATTACGTCAGTCAGTCAGTACGTCAGACAGTACGTCAGTCAATCCGTCAGACAGTACGTCAGTCAGTGCAGTCAGTCAGTCAGTACGTCAGTCAGTCAGTACGTCAGTCAGTCAGTCAATCAGTACGTCAGTCAATCAGACAATCAGTACGTCAGTACGTCAGTCAGTCAGTACGTTAGTCAGTACGTCAGACAGTACGTCAGTCAGTACGTCAGACACTACTTAAGTCAGTCAGTACGTCAGTCAGTACAGTCTACCAGTCAGTCAGTCAGTACGTCAGTCAGTACAGTCAGTCAATACGTCAGTCATTCAGTCAGTACCGTCAGTACGTGAGTCAGTACAGTCAGTCAGTCAGTCAGTACCTCAGTCAGTGCAGTGGGTCAATACTTCAGTTATTACAGTCAGTCAATACGTCAGTCAGTACAGTCAGTCAATACGCCAGTCAGTACAGTCAGTCAATACGTCAGTCAGTACGTCAGTCAGTCAGTCAGTACAGTCAGTCAGTCAGTCAGTCAGTCAGTCAGTACGTCAGTCAGTCAGTCAGTACGTAAGTCAGTACGTCAGTCAGTACGTCAGTCAGTCAGTACGTCAGTCAGTCAGTACGTCAGTCAGTCAGTATATCAGACATTACGTCAGTCAGTCAGTACGTCAGATGGTACGTCAGTCAATCCGTCAGACAGTACGTCAGTCAGTGCAGTCAGTCAGTTAGTACGTCAGTCAGTCAGTACGTCAGTCAATCAGTACGTCAGTCAATCAGCCAATCAGTACGTCAGTCAGTCAGTCAGTCAGTACGTCAGTCAGTACGTCAGACAGTACGTCAGTCAGTACGTCAGACAGTACGTAAGTCAGTCAGTACGTCAGTCAGTACAGTCAGTCAGTCAGTCAGTCAGTACAGTCAGTCAATACTTCAGTCAGTACAGTCAGTCAATACGTCAATCAGTACAGTCAGTCAATACGTCAGTCAGGACAGTCAGTCAATACGTCAGTCAGTACAGTCAGTCAATACGTCAGTCAGTCAGTCAGTACCGTCAGTACGTCAGTCAGTACAGTCAGTCAGTCAGTCAGTCAGTCAGTCAGTCAGTCAGTACGTTAGTCAGTCAGTACGTCAGTCAGTCAGTCAGTCAATACTTCAGTCAGTCCAGTCAGTCAATACTTCAGTCAGTACAGTCAGTCAATACGTCAATCAGTACAGTCAGTAAGTACGTCAGTCAGTACAGTCAGTCAATACTTCAGTCAGTACAGTCAGTCATTACGTCAGTCAGTCAGTCAGTACCGTCAGTACGTGAGTCAGTACAGTCAGTACGTCAGTCAGTACAGTGAGTCAATACTTGAGTTAGTACAGTCAGTCAATACGTCAATCAGTACAGTCAGTCAATACGTCAGTCAGTACAGTCGGTCAATACGTCAGTCAGTACAGTCAGTCAATACGTCAGTCAGTACGTCAGTCAGTTAGTCAGTACAGTCAGTCAGTCAGTCAGTCAGTACGTCTGTCAGTCAGTCAGTACGTCAGTCAGTCAGTACGTCAGCCAGTACGTCAGTCAGTCAGTACGTCAGACATTACGTCAGTCAGTCAGTACGTCAGACGGTACGTCAGTCAATCCGTCAGACAGTACGTCAGTCAGTGCAGTCAGTCAGTCAGTACGTCAGTCAGTCAGTCAATCAGTCAATCAGTACGTCAGTCAGTCAGTCAGTCAGTACATCAGTCAGTCAGTACGTCAGTCAGTACGTCAGTCAATCCGTCAGACAGTACGTCATTCAGTCAGTACGTCAGTACGTCAGTCAGTACAGTCAGTCAGTACGTCAGACATTACGTCAGTCAGTACGTCAGAAAGTACGTCAGTCAATCCGTCAGACAGTACGTCAGTCAGTGCAGTCAGTCAGTCAGTACGTCAGTCAGTCAGTCAATCAGTACGTCAGTCAATCAGTCAATCAGTACGTCAGTCAGTCAGTCAGTCAGTACATCAGTCAGTCAGTACGTCAGTCAGTACAGTCAGTCAATACGTCAAACAGTACAGTCAGTCAATACGTCAGTCAGTACAGTCAGTCAATACGTCAGTCAGTACAGTCAGTCAGTCAGTCAGTACCGTCAGTCAGTCAGTCAGTACGTCAGTCAGTCAGTTCGTCAGTCAGTCAGTCAGTCAATACTTCAGTCAGTCATTCACTCAATACTTCAGTCAGTACAGTCAGTCAATACGTCAGTCAGTACAGTCAGTCAATACGTCAGTCAGTACAGTCAGTCAATACGTCAGTCAGTACAGTCAGTCAATACGTCAGTCAGTGCAGTGGGTCAATACTTCAGTTATTACAGTCAGTCAATACGTCAGTCAGTACAGTCAGTCAATACGTCAGTCAGTACAGTCAGTCAATACGCCAGTCAGTACAGTCAGTCAATACGTCAGTCAGTACGTCAGTCAGTCAGTCAGTACGTCAGTCAGTCAGTCAGTACGTCAGTCAGTACGTCAGTCAGTCAGTACGTCAGACATTACGTCAGTCAGTCAGTACGTCAGACAGTACGTCAGTCAATCCGTCAGACAGTACGTCAGTCAGTGCAGTCAGTCAGTCAGTACGTCAGTCAGTCAGTACGTCAGTCAGTCAGTCAATCAGTACGTCAGTCAATCAGACAATCAGTACGTCAGTACGTCAGTCAGTCAGTACGTTAGTCAGTACGTCAGACAGTACGTCAGTCAGTACGTCAGACACTACTTAAGTCAGTCAGTACGTCAGTCAGTACAGTCAGTCAGTCAGTCAGTCAGTACGTCAGTCAGTACAGTCAGTCAATACGTCAGTCATTCAGTCAGTACCGTCAGTACGTGAGTCAGTACAGTCAGTCAGTCAGTCAGTACCTCAGTCAGTGCAGTGGGTCAATACTTCAGTTATTACAGTCAGTCAATACGTCAGTCAGTACAGTCAGTCAATACGCCAGTCAGTACAGTCAGTCAATACGTCAGTCAGTACGTCAGTCAGTCAGTCAGTACAGTCAGTCAGTCAGTCAGTCAGTCAGTACAGTCAGTCAGTCAGTCAGTCAGTCAGTCAGTACGTCAGTCAGTCAGTCAGTACGTCATTCAGTCAGTCAGTACGTCAGTCAGTACGTCAGTCCGTACGTCAGTCAGTCAGTACGTCAGTCAGTCAGTACGTCAGTCAGTCAGTATATCAGACATTACGTCAGTCAGTCAGTACGTCAGATAGTACGTCAGTCAATCCGTCAGACAGTACGTCAGTCAGTGCAGTCAGTCTGTTAGTACGTCAGTCAGTCAGTACGTCAGTCAATCAGCCAATCAGTACGTCAGTCAGTCAGTCAGTACGTCAGTCAGTACGTCAGTCAGTACGTCAGTCAGTACAGTCAGTCAGTCAGTCAGTCAGTACAGTCAGTCAATACTTCAGTCAGTACAGTCAGTCAATACGTCAATCAGTACAGTCAGTCAATACGTCAGTCAGGACAGTCAGTCAATACGTCAGTCAGTACAGTCAGTCAATACGTCAGTCAGTCTGTCAGTACCGTCAGTACGTCAGTCAGTACAGTCAGTCAGTCAGTCAGTCAGTCAGTCAGTACGTTAGTCAGTCAGTACGTCAGTCAGTCAGTCAGTCAATACTTCAGTCAGTCCAGTCAGTCAATACTTCAGTCAGTACAGTCAGTCAATACGTCAATCAGTACAGTCAGTAAGTACGTCAGTCAGTACAGTCAGTCAATACTTCAGTCAGTACAGTCAGTCATTACGTCAGTCAGTCAGTCAGTACCGTCAGTACTTGAGTCAGTACAGTCAGTACGTCAGTCAGTACAGTGAGTCAATACTTGAGTTAGTACAGGCAGTCAATACGTCAATCAGTACAGTCAGTCAATACGTCAGTCAGTACAGTCGGTCAATACGTCAGTCAGTACAGTCAGTCAATACGTCAGTCAGTACGTCAGTCAGTTAGTCAGTACAGTCAGTCAGTCAGTACGTCTGTCAGTCAGTCAGTACGTCAGTCAGTCAGTACGTCAGCCAGTACGTCAGTCAGTCAGTACGTCAGACAGTCAGTACGTCAGACGGTACGTCAGTCAATCCGTCAGACAGTACGTCAGTCAGTGCAGTCAGTCAGTCAGTACGTCAGTCAGTCAGTCAATCAGTCAATCAGTACGTCAGTCAGTCAGTCAGTCAGTACATCAGTCAGTCAGTACATCAGTCAGTCAGTACGTCAGTCAGTACGTCAGTCAATCCGTCAGACAGTACGTCATTCAGTCAGTACGTCAGTCAGTACAGTCAGTCAGTCAGTACAGTCAGTCAGTACGTCAGACATTACGTCAGTCAGTACGTCAGTCCGTACGTCAGTCAGTCAGTACGTCAGTCAGTCAGTACGTCAGTCAGTCAGTATATCAGACATTACGTCAGTCAGTCAGTACGTCAGATAGTACGTCAGTCAATCCGTCAGACAGTACGTCAGTCAGTGCAGTCAGTCTGTTAGTACGTCAGTCAGTCAGTACGTCAGTCAATCAGCCAATCAGTACGTCAGTCAGTCAGTCAGTCAGTACGTCAGTCAGTACGTCAGTCAGTACAGTCAGTCAGTCAGTCAGTCAGTACAGTCAGTCAATACTTCAGTCAGTACAGTCAGTCAATACGTCAATCAGTACAGTCAGTCAATACGTCAGTCAGGACAGTCAGTCAATACGTCAGTCAGTACAGTCAGTCAATACGTCAGTCAGTCTGTCAGTACCGTCAGTACGTCAGTCAGTACAGTCAGTCAGTCAGTCAGTCAGTCAGTCAGTACGTTAGTCAGTCAGTACGTCAGTCAGTCAGTCAGTCAATACTTCAGTCAGTCCAGTCAGTCAATACTTCAGTCAGTACAGTCAGTCAATACGTCAATCAGTACAGTCAGTAAGTACGTCAGTCAGTACAGTCAGTCAATACTTCAGTCAGTACAGTCAGTCATTACGTCAGTCAGTCAGTCAGTACCGTCAGTACTTGAGTCAGTACAGTCAGTACGTCAGTCAGTACAGTGAGTCAATACTTGAGTTAGTACAGGCAGTCAATACGTCAATCAGTACAGTCAGTCAATACGTCAGTCAGTACAGTCGGTCAATACGTCAGTCAGTACAGTCAGTCAATACGTCAGTCAGTACGTCAGTCAGTTAGTCAGTACAGTCAGTCAGTCAGTACGTCTGTCAGTCAGTCAGTACGTCAGTCAGTCAGTACGTCAGCCAGTACGTCAGTCAGTCAGTACGTCAGACAGTCAGTACGTCAGACGGTACGTCAGTCAATCCGTCAGACAGTACGTCAGTCAGTGCAGTCAGTCAGTCAGTACGTCAGTCAGTCAGTCAATCAGTCAATCAGTACGTCAGTCAGTCAGTCAGTCAGTACATCAGTCAGTCAGTACATCAGTCAGTCAGTACGTCAGTCAGTACGTCAGTCAATCCGTCAGACAGTACGTCATTCAGTCAGTACGTCAGTCAGTACAGTCAGTCAGTCAGTACAGTCAGTCAGTACGTCAGACATTACGTCAGTCAGTACGTCAGTCCGTACGTCAGTCAGTCAGTACGTCAGTCAGTCAGTACGTCAGTCAGTCAGTATATCAGACATTACGTCAGTCAGTCAGTACGTCAGATAGTACGTCAGTCAATCCGTCAGACAGTACGTCAGTCAGTGCAGTCAGTCTGTTAGTACGTCAGTCAGTCAGTACGTCAGTCAATCAGCCAATCAGTACGTCAGTCAGTCAGTCAGTCAGTACGTCAGTCAGTACGTCAGTCAGTACGTCAGTCAGTACAGTCAGTCAGTCAGTCAGTCAGTACAGTCAGTCAATACTTCAGTCAGTACAGTCAGTCAATACGTCAATCAGTACAGTCAGTCAATACGTCAGTCAGGACAGTCAGTCAATACGTCAGTCAGTACAGTCAGTCAATACGTCAGTCAGTCTGTCAGTACCGTCAGTACGTCAGTCAGTACAGTCAGTCAGTCAGTCAGTCAGTCAGTCAGTACGTTAGTCAGTCAGTACGTCAGTCAGTCAGTCAGTCAATACTTCAGTCAGTCCAGTCAGTCAATACTTCAGTCAGTACAGTCAGTCAATACGTCAATCAGTACAGTCAGTAAGTACGTCAGTCAGTACAGTCAGTCAATACTTCAGTCAGTACAGTCAGTCATTACGTCAGTCAGTCAGTCAGTACCGTCAATACTTGAGTCAGTACAGTCAGTACGTCAGTCAGTACAGTGAGTCAATACTTGAGTTAGTACAGGCAGTCAATACGTCAATCAGTACAGTCAGTCAATACGTCAGTCAGTACAGTCGGTCAATACGTCAGTCAGTACAGTCAGTCAATACGTCAGTCAGTACGTCAGTCAGTTAGTCAGTACAGTCAGTCAGTCAGTACGTCTGTCAGTCAGTCAGTACGTCAGTCAGTCAGTACGTCAGCCAGTACGTCAGTCAGTCAGTACGTCAGACAGTCAGTACGTCAGACGGTACGTCAGTCAATCCGTCAGACAGTACGTCAGTCAGTGCAGTCAGTCAGTCAGTACGTCAGTCAGTCAGTCAATCAGTACGTCAGTCAATCAGTCAATCAGTACGTCAGTCAGTCAGTCAGTCAGTACATCAGTCAGTCAGTACGTCAGTCAGTACAGTCAGTCAATACGTCAAACAGTACAGTCAGTCAATACGTCAGTCAGTACAGTCAGTCAATACGTCAGTCAGTACAGTCAGTCAGTCAGTCAGTACCGTCAGTCAGTCAGTCAGTACGTCAGTCAGTCAGTTCGTCAGTCAGTCAGTCAGTCAATACTTCAGTCAGTCATTCACTCAATACTTCAGTCAGTACAGTCAGTCAATACGTCAGTCAGTACAGTCAGTCAATACGTCAGTCAGTACAGTCAGTCAATACGTCAGTCAGTGCAGTGGGTCAATACTTCAGTTATTACAGTCAGTCAATACGTCAGTCAGTACAGTCAGTCAATACGTCAGTCAGTACAGTCAGTCAATACGCCATTCAGTACAGTCAGTCAATACGTCAGTCAGTACGTCAGTCAGTCAGTCAGTACAGTCAGTCAGTCAGTCAGTCAGTCAGTCAGTACGTCAGTCAGTCAGTCAGTACGTCAGTCAGTCAGTCAGTACGTCAGTCAGTACGTCAGTCAGTCAGTACGTCAGTCAGTCAGTATATCAGACATTACGTCAGTCAGTCAGTACGTCAGATAGTACGTCAGTCAATCCGTCAGACAGTACGTCAGTCAGTGCAGTCAGTCTGTTAGTACGTCAGTCAGTCAGTACGTCAGTCAATCTGTACGTCAGTCAATCAGCCAATCAGTACGTCAGTCAGTCAGTCAGTCAGTACGTCAGTCAGTACGTCAGACAGTACGTCAGTCAGTACGTCAGACAGTACGTAGGTCAGTCAGTACGTCAGTCAGTACAGTCAGTCAGTCAGTCAGTCAGTACAGTCAGTCAATACTTCAGTCAGTACAGTCAGTCAATACGTCAATCAGTACAGTCAGTCAATACGTCAGTCAGGACAGTCAGTCAATACGTCAGTCAGTACAGTCAGTCAATACGTCAGTCAGTCAGTCAGTACCGTCAGTACGTCAGTCAGTACAGTCAGTACGTCAGTCAGTACGTCAGACAGTACGTCAGTCAGTACGTCAGACAGTACGTAAGTCAGTCAGTACGTCAGTCAGTACAGTCAGTCAGTCAGTCAGTCAGTACTGTCAGTCAATACTTCAGTCAGTACAGTCAGTCAATACGTCAATCAGTACAGTCAGTCAATACGTCAGTCAGGACAGTCAGTCAATACGTCAGTCAGTACAGTCAGTCAATACGTCAGTCAGTCAGTCAGTACCGTCAGTACGTCAGTCAGTACAGTCAGTACGTCAGTCAGTCAGTCAGTCAGTACGTTAGTCAGTCAGTACGTCAGTCAGTCAGTCAGTCAATACTTCAGTCAGTCCAGTCAGTCAATACTTCAGTCAGTACAGTCAGTCAATACGTCAATCAGTACGGTCAGTCAATACGTCAGTCAGTACAGTCGGTCAATACGTCAGTCAGTACAGTCAGTCAATACGTCAGTCAGTACGTCAGTCAGTTAGTCAGTACAGTCAGTCAGTCAGTACGTCTGTCAGTCAGTCAGTACGTCAGTCAGTCAGTACGTCAGCCAGTACGTCAGTCAGTCAGTACGTCAGACATTACGTCAGTCAGTCAGTACGTCAGACGGTACGTCAGTCAATCCGTCAGACAGTACGTCAGTCAGTGCAGTCAGTCAGTCAGTACGTCAGTCAGTCAGTCAATCAGTCAATCAGTACGTCAGTCAGTCAGTCAGTCAGTACATCAGTCAGTCAGTACATCAGTCAGTCAGTACGTCAGTCAGTACGTCAGACAGTACGTCAGTCAGTACGTCAGTCAATCCGTCAGCAAGTACGTCATTCAGTCAGTACGTCAGTACGTCAGTCAGTACAGTCAGTCAGTCAGTACAGTCAGTCAGTACGTCAGTCAATACGTCAATCAGTACAGTCAGTCAATTAGTCAATCAGTACGTCAGTCAATCAGTCAATCAGTACGTCAGTCAGTCAGTCAGTCAGTACATCAGTTAGTCAGTACGTCAGTCAGTACAGTCAGTCAATACGTCAATCAGTACAGTCAGTCAATACGTCAGTCAGTACAGTCAGTCAATACGTCAGTCAGTACAGTCAGTCAGTCAGTCAGTACCGTCAGTCAGTCAGTCAGTACGTCAGTCAGTCAGTTCGTCAGTCAGTCAGTCAGTCAATACTTCAGTCAGTCAGTCAGTCAATACTTCAGTCAGTACAGTCAGTCAATACGTCAGTCAATACGTCAGTCAGTACAGTCAGTCAATACGTCAGTCAGTACAGTCAGGAAATACGTCAGTCAGTGCAGTGGGTCAATACTTCAGTTATTACAGTCAGTCAATACGTCAGTCAGTACAGTCAGTCAATACGTCAGTCAGTACAGTCAGTTAATACGTCAGTCAGTACGTCAGTCAGTCAGTCAGTACAGTCAGTCAGTCAGTCAGTCAGTCAGTCTGTACGTCACTCAGTCAGTCAGTACGTCAGTCAGTCAGTCAGTCTGTACGTCACTCAGTCAGTCAGTACGTCAGTCAGTCAGTCAGTACGTCAGTCAGTCAGTACGTCAGTCAGTACATCAGTCAGTCAGTACGTCAGTCATTCAGTATATCAGACATTACGTCAGTCAGTCAGTACGTCAGATAGTACGTCAGTCAATCCGTCAGACAGTACGTCAGTCAGTGCAGTCAGTCAGATAGTACGTCAGTCAGTCAGTACGTCAGTCAGTCAGTCAATCAGTACGTCAGTCAATCAGCCAATCAGTACGTCAGTCAGTCAGTCAGTCAGTACGTCAGTCAGTACGTCAGACAGTACGTCAGTCAGTACGTCAGACAGTACGTAAGTCAGTCAGTACGTCAGTCAGTACAGTCAGTACAGTCAGTCAATACGTCAGTCAGTCAGTCAGTACCGTCAGTACGTCAGTCAGTACAGTCAGTACGTCAGTCAGTCAGTCAGTCAGTACGTTAGTCAGTCAGTACGTCAGTCAGTCAGTCAGTCAATACTTCAGTCAGTCCAGTCAGTCAATACTTCAGTCAGTACAGTCAGTCAATACGTCAATCAGTACAGTCAGTAAGTACGTCAGTCAGTACAGTCAGTCAATACTTCAGTCAGTACAGTCAGTCATTACGTCAGTCAGTCTGTCAGTACCGTCAGTACGTGAGTCAGTACAGTCAGTACGTCAGTCAGTACAGTGAGTCAATACTTGAGTAAGTACAGTCAGTCAATACGTCAATCAGTACGGTCAGTCAATACGTCAGTCAGTACAGTCGGTCAATACGTCAGTCAGTACAGTCAGTCAATACGTCAGTCAGTACGTCAGTCAGTTAGTCAGTACAGTCAGTCAGTCAGTACGTCTGTCAGTCAGTCAGTACGTCAGTCAGTCAGTACGTCAGCCAGTACGTCAGTCAGTCAGTACGTCAGACATTACGTCAGTCAGTCAGTACGTCAGACGGTACGTCAGTCAATCCGTCAGACAGTACGTCAGTCAGTGCAGTCAGTCAGTCAGTACGTCAGTCAGTCAGTCAATCAGTCAATCAGTACGTCAGTCAGTCAGTCAGTCAGTACATCAGTCAGTCAGTACATCAGTCAGTCAGTACGTCAGTCAGTACGTCAGACAGTACGTCAGTCAGTACGTCAGTCAATCCGTCAGCAAGTACGTCATTCAGTCAGTACGTCAGTACGTCAGTCAGTACAGTCAGTCAGTCAGTACAGTCAGTCAGTACGTCAGTCAATACGTCAATCAGTACAGTCAGTCAATCAGTCAATCAGTACGTCAGTCAATCAGTCAATCAGTACGTCAGTCAGTCAGTCAGTCAGTACATCAGTTAGTCAGTACGTCAGTCAGTACAGTCAGTCAATACGTCAATCAGTACAGTCAGTCAATACGTCAGTCAGTACAGTCAGTCAATACGTCAGTCAGTACAGTCAGTCAGTCAGTCAGTACCGTCAGTCAGTCAGTCAGTACGTCAGTCAGTCAGTTCGTCAGTCAGTCAGTCAGTCAATACTTCAGTCAGTCAGTCAGTCAATACTTCAGTCAGTACAGTCAGTCAATACGTCAGTCAATACGTCAGTCAGTACAGTCAGTCAATACGTCAGTCAGTACAGTCAGGAAATACGTCAGTCAGTGCAGTGGGTCAATACTTCAGTTATTACAGTCAGTCAATACGTCAGTCAGTACAGTCAGTCAATACGTCAGTCAGTACAGTCAGTTAATACGTCAGTCAGTACGTCAGTCAGTCAGTCAGTACAGTCAGTCAGTCAGTCAGTCAGTCAGTCTGTACGTCACTCAGTCAGTCAGTACGTCAGTCAGTCAGTCAGTACGTCAGTCAGTCAGTACGTCAGTCAGTACATCAGTCAGTCAGTACGTCAGTCAGTACATCAGTCAGTCAGTACGTCAGTCAGTCAGTACGTCAGATAGTACGTCAGTCAATCCGTCAGACAGTACGTCAGTCAGTGCAGTCAGTCAGATAGTACGTCAGTCAGTCAGTACGTCAGTCAGTCAGTCAATCAGTACGTCAGTCAATCAGCCAATCAGTACGTCAGTCAGTCAGTCAGTCAGTACGTCAGTCAGTACGTCAGACAGTACGTCAGTCAGTACGTCAGACAGTACGTAAGTCAGTCAGTACGTCAGTCAGTACAGTCAGTCAGTCAGTCAGTCAGTACAGTCAGTCAATACTTCAGTCAATACAGTCAGTCAATACGTCAATCAGTACAGTCAGTCAATACGTCAGTCAGTACAGTCAGTCAATACGTCAGTCAGTACAGTCAGTCAGTACGTCAGTCAGTACAGTCAGTCAATACGTCAGTCAGTCAGTCAGTCAGTCAGTCAGTCAGGCAGTCAGTCAGTACGTCAGTCAGTACGTCAGGCAGTACGTCAGACAGTACGTTAGTCAGTCAGTACGTCATTACGTCAGTCAGTACGTCAGTCAGTCAGTACGTCAGTCAGTACGTCAGACAATACGTCAGTCAATCCGTCAGACAGTACGTTAGTCAGTCAGTACGTCAGTACGTCAGTCAGTACAGTCTGTACGTCAGTCAGTCAGTCAATCAGTACGTCAGTCAATCAGTCAATCAGTACGTCAGTCAGTCAGTACGTCAGTCAGTCAGTACGTCAGTCAGTACGTCAGACAGTACGTCAGTCAGTACGTCAGTCAGTCAGTACGTCAGTCAGTACGTCAGACAATACGTCAGTCAATCCGTCAGACAGTACGTTAGTCAGTCAGTACGTCAGCACGTCAGTCAGTCAGTACGTCAGTCAGTCAGTCAATCAGTATGTCTGTCAATCACTCAATCAGTACGTCAGTCAGTCAGTCAGTCAGTACGTCAGTCAGTCAGTACGTCAGACAGTACGTCAGTCAATCCGTCAGACAGTACGTCATTCAGTCAGTACAGTCAGTCAGTCAGTCAGTCAGTACGTCAGTCAGTACAGTCAGTCAATACTTCAGTCAGTACAGTCAGTCAGTACGTCAATTAGTACAGTCAGTCAATACGTCAGTCAGTACAGTCAGTCAATACGTCAGTTAGTACAGTCAGTCAATACGTCAGTCAGTCAGTCAGTCAGTACCGTCAGTACGTCAGTCAGTACTTCAGTCAGTCAGTCAGTCAGTACGTCAGTCAGTCAGTACGTCAATACTTCAGTCAGTCCAAACAGTCAATACTTCAGTCAGTACAGTCAGTCAATACGTCAGTCAGTACAGTCAGTCAATACGTCAGTCAGTACAGTCAGTCAATACGTCAGTCAGTCAGTCAGTACCGTCAGTACGTGAGTCAGTACAGTCAATCAGTCAGTCAGAACAGTCAGTCAGTCAGATAAGTACGTCAGTCAGTACAGTCAGTCAATACTTCAGTCAGTACAGTCAGTCATTACGTCAGTCAGTCATTCAGTATCGTCAGTACGTGAGTCAGTACAGTCAGTCAGTCAGTCAGTACGTCAGTCAGTACAGTGGGTCAATACTTCAGTTATTACAGTCAGTCAATACGTCAGTCAGTCAGTCAGTCAGTCAGTCAGTCAGTCAGTCAGTCAGTACGTCAGTCAGTCAGTCAGTACGTCAGTCAGTCAGTCAGCACGTCAGTCAGTCAGTACGTCAGTCAGTACGTCAGTCAGTCAGTACGTCAGACATTACGTCAGTCAGTCAGTACGTCAGACAGTACGTCAGTCAATCCGTCAGACAGTACGTCAGTCAGTGCAGTCAGTCAGTCAGTACGTCAGTCAGTCAGTACGTCAGTCAGTCAGTCAATCAGTACGTCAGTCAATCAGACAATCAGTACATCAGTACGTCAGTCAGTCAGTACGTTAGTCAGTACGTCAGACAGTACGTCAGTCAGTACGTCAGACACTACTTAAGTCAGTCAGTACGTCAGTCAGTACAGTCAGTCAGTCAGTCAGTCAGTACGTCAGTCAGTACAGTCAGTCAATACGTCAGTCATTCAGTCAGTACCGTCAGTACGTGAGTCAGTACAGTCAGTCAGTCAGTCAGTACCTCAGTCAGTGCAGTGGGTCAATACTTCAGTTATTACAGTCAGTCAATACGTCAGTCAGTACAGTCAGTCAATACGCCAGTCAGTACAGTCAGTCAATACGTCAGTCAGTACGTCAGTCAGTCAGTCAGTACAGTCAGTCATTCAGTCAGTCTGTCAGTCAGTACGTCAGTCAGTCAGTCAGTACGTCAGTCAGTACGTCAGTCAGTCAGTACGTCAGTCAGTCAGTACGTCAGTCAGTCAGTATATCAGACATTACGTCAGTCAGTCAGTACGTCAGATAGTACGTCAGTCAATCCGTCAGACAGTACGTCAGTCAGTGCAGTCAGTCAGTTAGTACGTCAGTCAGTCAGTACGTCAGTCAATCAGTACGTCAGTCAATCAGCCAATCAGTACGTCAGTCAGTCAGTCAGTACGTCAGTCAGTACGTCAGACAGTACGTCAGTCAGTACGTCAGACAGTACGTAAGTCAGTCAGTACGTCAGTCAGTACAGTCAGTCAGTCAGTCAGTCAGTACAGTCAGTCAATACTTCAGTCAGTACATTCAGTCAATACGTCAATCAGTACAGTCAGTCAATACGTCAGTCAGGACAGTCAGTCAATACGTCAGTCAGTACAGTCAGTCAATACGTCAGTCAGTCAGTCAGTACCGTCAGTACGTCAGTCAGTTCAGTCAGTCAGTCAGTCAGTCAGTCAGTCAGTACGTTCGTCAGTCAGTACGTCAGTCAGTCAGTCAGTCAATACTTCAGTCAGTCCAGTCAGTCAATACTTCAGTCAGTACAGTCAGTCAATACGTCAATCAGTACAGTCAGTAAGTACGTCAGTCAGTACAGTCAGTCAATACTTCAGTCAGTACAGTCAGTCATTACGTCAGTCAGTCAGTCAGTACCGTCAGTACGTGAGTCAGTACAGTCAGTACGTCAGTCAGTACAGTGAGTCAATACTTGAGTTAGTACAGTCAGTCAATACGTCAATCAGTACAGTCAGTCAATACG